>NC_080097.1:52873360-53173360 GCF_950005125.1 Chionomys nivalis | reverse complement strand
ACTATTTTTTTGAGAAAAAAAAAACCCAGAACTTTTTCTTCTGTGTTTCAAGAAAAGAATGACTCAAAATGATTACCTTTTCAACATGGAATGTGAAATAAGGCCAACTTTCTGTGGAAAGTCACACGTGAAATTTGCTCACAATTCTGAACACAGACGAAGCAACTGAACGTTTTGTTTATAAAGTGTGTATTCAGTTTTTGTTGCTGCCATTTTTAAATCAGAGGTGTGACATCGGCCAAGAAATGTCTGAGAGCAGGGATGCTGGAAACCCTTTAGGATCTTTCTGATAGACACTTTTTTTTAGGAGATGGTCACTGTATTTAATTAGAAATTGGCTCTCAGTGCCTACTGAAGTTCGAGCTCTTTCCTGTGCCAACCTAAGGTTTGCACCTGTGGGACACACAAAGCCGGTGAAGGCAGCCTAAGCGAGAGGAGGACCCGGTGTTCTCTTTAGTACACAGCAGCTGGATGTGTACACAGCGGTACATAGCAGCTAGGATGGAGCCTATTCCTGCAGTCTGGAGACCCAAACACATTTTGATTGGCCCATGAAAGCTTCTTTAGGGGGTTAGCGTGCTGGTTTTGAGCTGCAGTTTACTAGGCTGGTCCCACTGTTTGCTTCAGACACTGACAAGCTGGGGACTGTTTCTTGATGAACAATGCAGGCAGCAGGCGGAAGGGACCGGACAGTACTTATGGATCAGGTAGAACGATAATAACTTCCAAGTCTTGAAGAACCCATAGAAGACAGGTCCCACCCACTTAGCAACTCAGCATCTTAGACACAATAAGAAACAAGAGAAGACCGGGTTCCCAGCATGCTTGTCTCTCTTCTGGATGTCACGGGCCCTTTACCTACGGTGGCCTCTTATCCTCCTACTAGAGAAGTGGACCTCCATGTATATGTCGTCAATGGAATGTTAGCAACATCCACCCTCAAAAGTCTTAAAGACGCCATAAAGAACCAATCAGGACTTTCAGTTGGGGGATGCGATGATTGATTCTAATTGTCAGTTTGACTAGGTTAAGAAACACTTATTGCTCTAATTAAGCACATCTTTGGGTGTGTCTGTGAAGGTGTTTTCGGGGAGCTTTAAGTGGGGATGGAAGACCCACCCTGAATGGACATGCCACCACATGAGTGCCAAGAAACAAAAGCACAAAAGCCACCTGCTGCTTTGATCAAAAACCTACGAGTCAACGGCCAAAGAGAAACTCCTGTCTTTGTTTAGCTTTGTCCATTTTTTTTTTAACGTAGAATCTGAAGCCTAGAGTTCCTGTGCCTCAGACACACCAAGCTCGCAGACTGGGCCCAGCCTACGCGTTCTCACCTGCAGCAGATGACCGCCCTGCACGAGAGCGCCAGGTCCAGGAAACTTCGGCGGACTTCAAAGGAGAGGGCGTACTTCAGGGTGTGGCCGTCGATGATGAGGGCCACGTCGTTCTCCTTGCCCAGCAACTCTCCCATGTCCGTGCAGTGCTGAGTGATGGCAGCCCTTGTTGCCTGGAAAAAGTGCAAGAGGGTGATGTCTGTGGGCTTCATACACAGAAGGCAGACTTAAAGTGTCTTGAAATGAGAAGACGGGACATGGAAAAAAAAACATGGTTCAACTTGGTACAGTCACTGGCAATGCCCTCTGTGGCTGTCTGATGGGCAAAACAGTCTCAGAGTGAGAGACCCTATGACATTTACAATGATCCGACCTGGTTGAAGTATACAGCCTGGTGATGTCAAAAAACCTCTTCCCCAATGGGTCTCTGTCTCTGTCTCTCTGTCTGTCTGTCTCTCTCTCTCGTGTGTGATGTACATATAGACATACACATTTTTTAATGCTATTTAAAAAGGAACCTCAACCAACGCACATATGCTTTTTTTAAAAAAAAAAGCATTATTGGAACTTACCTGAGAAACACTAACATTTCTCAGTTTGCACAAGATAAAACTTTAAAGAGCCCAGAAGGGGTGTGATACCAAAACATATCTTTACATGACGATCAACCTTCACACCTACTGAGCACTTCAGATTCTGCGGTTGCCTCCACGTATTGCGGAGATAAGAAATGATCTGGTCATTCTCACATGAAGGAACTCTAATCAAGCTAAACTGCCCATACCAACCAGAACACTGCCACCAATGCCCGCCTAATCAAACACCGGGAGGTGTCTGTTGTTACATGCAAAGCAACAAAGTCATTCCCGTGATTAATAAAAGATGTTCGTGCATGGAGGAATGCATGGGCTCAGCCAGAAGAATGCACCTTTTGGCTGATTAAAAACGCGGCTTATGTTTATTCAGAAAACATGGAAATCCACCAAAACTATTCTTCCCAGACAATGGATCTTTGGTCCGTGAAGCTGCGTTTTCGTGTAATTTACCTTATGGTAACCTAAATTATGGTTTAGTAGCAGTGAGTTTGATGGCCAGGCATTTTTCTTCTCCTGGTTTCACTGAAGTTCACTGGTGCTGACAGTAGGAAACTGTTTCCATTGTCTCTACGTCCAGCGTTCATGATCAATAAGATCCAAAGACACAGAAAGGTTTGTAAGGATGCCTGCTCCAGCCCCTCCCACTAAGGCTAGAATTCGACTTTTATATGAAAATCTATATAACTTAGCTCTAGTCTGAATTCCACATTTACCACCTCTTTGGCATTGGGCAAGAGACTTCACATCTTTCAACTGCGCTTTCTTCATGTATAAAACGAGGCTAGGAACACTTGCCAGCACTTTTGTTATGAGCAAGTGACCTGACCCAAATAAGGAACTGAGCACGAGTTTGGCATCCAGTTAACACTGAATGAAGGCCTTTCTTGTCCCCCTACTATGTATTCATGAGGAATGTCTTCTATAGAGGAAGACACCCAAGACAGTGAATAAATAACCACCAAGGAAGACTTGAGAAATGAGTAATTAATAGACAATGTGCTCTCAGTCAAATTACACTGATTTCTATTAAAAATAGAACTTAAGGCATTTTATCCTTAGTTCTACAATTCTGAGTCTATATTTTTTCAATGATTTATTTATTTCTATATTATGTGCATTGGTGTTTTGCCTGCATATGTGAGGGTGTAGATCCTCTGGAACCGGAGTTACAGACAATTGTGAGACGCCATGTGGATGCTGGGAACTGAACTAGGGTCCTTTTGGAAAGTGGCCAGTGCTCTTAACCACGAAGCCATCTCTCCAGCCAGGAAGCAGCTATGTTTATCTGTAGAAACAACCTGGCCTTTAGCATTCAGATGGATAGAAGAAAAGCTTTTCCACTTTGCGGAGACCTGGTTTGACAAGACAGGCTTTTATTCATGCAGAATAGGAAACCTTCCTGAGACCACATCACTGATGGAACACGGTCCTGTTGCCCTGGCAGACCAGTCTAGCTCAGTGCCTTCATCCCAATGGCTGCCCCATGGGTATGTCTTGGCCCAAGGAAAAGTCTGATGAATAAAATTTCCTGAGACTCAGAGATCACACTTTCGTACAAAGGCATAGCGTACAGACAGACATCTGGGAGAGTGGAATTGGGGAGGGCAGTTTTCATATCAGGGCTGTTTCTAGATTATGTATGAGGATAGACTAGACACTAGTCACCTGTCACCATTGGAGGTAGAGGCTCCATTGGCTGCTGACCACCATCAGGCAGGCTCTGGGGCAGGAAGAAGGAGGGTGTTTTCAAAACAAGAATGAGCAGTGGGAAGATGAATGGCAGAAAGGTAATACTATGGTGTGAATGTGTCCCCAGAGTTCACTTGGAAACTTCATCCCAATACTGCAGTATGAAAGGTGGAACCTATTACGGGTCATTATATTACTGTCCCCAGAACGAATTGACAGAAGTATTGCAAGAGTGAGTGTTTTTTAAAAGCAGCTCACTCTTGTCTATCTCCTCTCCCAGTCTTCTAATTAGGAAGACCCAACAAGAAGACTGGGTAGGCTAGTTTGACATGAGCCAATCGTTTGAAAAGAGATGACCTCAGTGGAAAACAAGCCCCACCAGATTGGCCTGTGGGCAAGCTTACTGGACATTTTCTTCATTGATGATTGGTGTGAGAGGGCACAGATCTCTGTGGGCTGTACTACCCCTGGACTTGTGGTCTTGGATGCTAGAAGAAATCGGGCTGAGCAAGGCATGAGGAGCAGGATGGTAAGCAGCACCCTCTCCCCTCCCCATGCCTTCTCCTTCAGTGCCTGCCTCCAGGTCCCTGCTCTGAGGTCCTGGCCTGACTTCCTTCAGAGATGGAGTGTGACATAAGCCGAAGGAATCCCTTTTCTCCCCAAGTTGTTTTTGGTCATGGTATTTTATCACAGTGGCAATGGTATTTTATCACAGCGGCAATGGTATTTTATCACAGCGGCAATGGTATTTTATCACAGCGGCAATGGTATTTTATCACAGAAACCTAACTAAGACAAAGACGCAGTCCTCTGACTAGGACTTCTCATCCCATACAATCATGAGTAAAATGCATTTCTTTTGTTTATAAACCACTAGGTCAGGGTTCTCTGCCACAGAAAGGAAAGTAGTCTAAGACACGATTCCTAGGAAACCTATGATTCTCAGATGTGTACAACCTTCCTTTCCCAGGCAAGCAAAAGAAAAGACCTGAAAAAGTACTGGAGTTTTCACAGCAACAGAGGCCCTGGGACAGAGCAGCACTCACACCCACTCTTTGAGAGTCTTTTCCCATCTTACAACTCAGGAAGCAAAGGTCTTAACTGTAAAAGGTGTCCCTGGAATCCTCCCAAATTGCTAAATCAAGCCCTATTATAAAGCAGATTGGAGGGGGTGATCAGAGCACAAGGGTGGAGGCTTGTGACGTGGTTAGTGCATGCGACAGATGGAAGTGGACTTGCATTTCTTACTCTCCCCTCCCCTCTCCTCCCTTCCCCTCCCTTCCCCTCTCCTCCCTCCCCCTCCCCTCCCCTCTCCTCCCTTCCCCTCCCCTCCCCTCTCCTCCCTTCCCCTCCCCTCCCCTCTCCTCCCTTCCCCTCCCCTTGTCTCCTTTTTCTTCTTCTTCTTCCCCACCATGTGCAGGACACAGCAAGATGAAAGCCATCTGCAATCCAGCATCTAACCTTGATCTTGACTTCCCAGCCCCCAGAACCATAAAAAAAAAAAAAGCCTGTTGTAGCCTCAGGGCCTGTGGTGGTTTTGCTATAAGCGAAGGAGCTGACTAAGTAAAAGGCAAGGTGGTGAGCTCCACCGTTCTTGTCATCACAGATACTTGGATGGAGCCAGCACAGCACTGTGAGGCCACAAGTGACTGGAGGAGCAATGCTGTTATCATGTTGAGTGTTTGGAAAAGGCCTTCCATGAAGACCTCCACTATAGATGCCTGAAGAGTGCATGGAAGAAAGCCACATGCACAGTACGCTCCAGAGCCTAGGAAAAGCTGTGTGCTTTAAATGCAGGATAACTTAGTCTAGGAAGTCTAAAATGAACAGAAACTGATTGGCTCATGATGATAGAGGCTCAAAGTCCACGATTAAGGAGCCAGCATTGATTGACAAGCTTTGCGTTGTGTTACCTCAAGGAAGAAGGAAAATGGGGGGGGGCAGAGAGAGAGAAAGAAAGAGAGGAATGGAGGGAAGAAGGGAGAGGGAGAAGAGGAAGGGAGAGAGGGAGAGAGAGAGAGGGAAGGAGAGAGAGAAAACGTCAAGCCTTAAGTTCTTCGATGCAGCATCAACCCATTCACAATTACCTATTGTTAGGCACTGCCTTTCCAACATCATTAGCAGGGATTAAATTTCCATCACATGGATTTCCATGGACACATTCACACAGTGGCAGTCACTAATACAGAGTGGGAAGACAGGACAATGCTCCTGTAGCTGGGACACATGTAAAAGTGAATGGTGGCATCCCATGGCTGTATTAAACATCATACTGCACATAGGAATGGATACACTCCCCAGAGAGAGAAGCAAACATACTAAAGCTGTTTCGCATGTTATATCCTATTGATCGTGAATTTTCTCACTTAGATTAAAATGCATGCATAGCTTTCTCAAGCAAAGAAATCAGCCATGTTAGTTCAAGTTATGTGAGCTAACCTCTGTTTTAATCATTTTAATCAACGAATCATATCTACTCATCAGAGGAGCTATCATCTACCTAGGTAATAAAAACAACGTGACAATTAGACATACACACTTTATATAATATACTCTTATAAATCTTACAGCAAAACCAAAATGGCAAGTCTAAAAAAAGATGCGTATACACAGGGAAAGATTAAGGCAGACAAGTCTGACATTCCTTTGAACATTCCATGTGTCGCTACCATTATGTCCTGCCTTGCCACCTTGCTGTGGTTCATGTCTGTGGTTGGCTGGAATTATATGAACTTGCAAGCTTGATGAAGTCATTAACTCTTCTTACTAACCTTTGCCCACCCTGCGCCATGGCAGGCGCACTATGACTGTGCTCCACTCAGAAATGAGCTGATATACTTAGGCATCGCTTCTAAATCTTCCCCTTCAATAGCCATGGGAAAACACTTGTAGGTCTTAGGCAGCTCTTTGCCTTCCTTATAGTCTACCCAGTCTTTCAGGGACACATTTAGTTGTATTTGTCTTTTTTTTTTTAAATGATTGGTTCTTCAATATTTTTTCTTCTTACCTCATGGCCTTCTTGCCTGCAACGTCAGCTCATTTTCCATAGTGGTCCCTCCCCACTCTAGCCATTCACAATTCCACCTTTACCTTGGATATTTCAAGCTCCTTACATCTGTGGCTCTATCCTCCCAGCTCCCCCTTTGACTCTCCTGAGTATATGCCTTGGTCTTAACTCTCATGCTCTCCCTGTATACTCAGCAATAATCTTTGATCAAACCCAGACTAGCTGAATTCACCACACATGTATGGAAGAATATAGGTCCCTTTGGTGCCATTCTCAGACAAGTCAATGGAAGGCATTGCCATTGTATACAGCTCCTTAGTCTCAAGAGGACTATGATCCTAAAGTCTATTTGTAAGGTAGTTATTGAACACTTAGAATCCTTTTCCCAAAGGAATGATGCTATGCATTGTGGTTGGATCCCAGGGTCTTTAATGCCTACTTAGCCTGGTTGCTAGAATTTATACTGTACTCTTTTTATTTTAATAAAAAAAAACCCAATTACTAAAAGTTACAATGGACTTTGCTGTTATTAGGGCCATAGGGAGTTGAAGCAGGGGAGTTCGTTCACAGAGGAATAAAACACATTCCAACCTTCTTAATTGGCATTTGCCTTCTAGGTGTTAATATTGAACTTTCTGTTTCGAGCTGCTCATTTATGTTCTATAATCTCATCTTTCTTGGGATTAGAAGCATACGTGATTAAGTGTCAAAAGTGGGTGACTGCACTTGATGGTTGTCCCTCAGTTGTGCTGAAAAATTACTCTGGGTTTTGTATCACGAGGCCAGTGCTTGTGGTTGCCTCTCCAGTGTTTAAATAAAACTGTGTAAAACCACAGTGCCCACCAGTCATCTCAAGGGATGGCTCTGCAATTACTCATTTATAGACGCTCCCTCATCCCAGGTTCTGATGGTCCCTGGAGCACCACTGAGGTCTGCAGTTGCTCATGTATAGACACTCCCCAAGTCCAGGTTCATCCAATGGTCCCTGGAGCACCACTGCGGAAGAGACTTGCTCAGTCCCTGAGCAGATAAGCCCCCTAAAGTACTTCAGCTCTTAATCCCTTTAGATTTAGTAAACAAACCAGGAGAATGGAACATTGTCAGACATTGGCTATATTCTTTCCAATCTGCAGCAAGCAAGGACCATTTCTCAGAATCAACCTTGTTCAGCAGCTCTGCAATCCGTGGAGGCAAGAGAGCCCTTTCCCTCCTTGAGTTCAGCAGAGCCATAAAGGATTTCTTAGAAGCCTTGGGAGCAGCAGCTGCCTTGGTCTCACTTTGATGTTCTGCAAATTCCAAGGGGGCCTCTGAGCTGACTATGCTGAAAGCAAGTTTCATTGCAGCAATCCAACCAGTCATTTAGTGGAGAGGAGACAGCCTGCATACTGACCTTGGGCAAATGGATATCTAAGGGTGATGCATGTCCTGGAGTCTACAGGCTCAGTTGGGTTTTATTGCTGCTTTTAGCATCCTGTCCTATTCTGCCCATACCCTGCTATGTGTTCTGTTCATCCTCATTGCTCCCCCTCCCCCCATTCTTCAGACCCTCTTGTTGCCTAGCTCTCACATTTGGGGTAGGTGAAGACATCATTTTCTACCATTATTCTTCTGTTATTTTTCTTTGTGTGCATGTCTAAGAAAATCATACCTCCTTCTCAATAGCCCTGAGGTTTGATGCTTTTGCACTTAGGGAACCTAACGGATGCAATGTGAGTTTGGAAAACTTGGCCCTTCCACAGCAAAGCCATTGTAGGCTGCCACAGGTTGTCAAAGTCGACCCCAGAGGAAGGGCGCCGGGCCTTTATGCTCAGGATGTTTGCTTTGCTCTCATGCATCAACATCCCTGGATGTAAAGTCCACGAGCACACAGGCTGAATCTTGGTTAAATGTGTTAGATTCTGAGACAACCTAGATTTCTAATGATGTTAAAGAGACAAGGTGGTGGTATTCCACAAGAATCACTCCACCATTTTGAAGAGACATTTGGCTTCTTGCCTGTGAATACCAGGCAAGAACCAGGCAACACCAGGAACTCCTCTCTAGGTGTTCCAACATAATACCAACGCTGGTGCCCCTGGGTATTCCCATGCTATCAACTCCCAACTGTACACTTCTCTATAGCACCCATCCTTCCCTACCACAAAATGTTTCTATTTTCATTCTAAATAGTGCATCTCCTCAGACAAAATCAATTCAATTTACTACATTTACTAGGCCATAATTCTTGACAGGAGTATCGCAGCAGTAAGAAGCACTGACTGTTCTTCCAGAGGACCTAGGTTTGATCCCTAGTGGTAAGAGCATGTGTGCATGCACACACACATACACACATACACATACACACTCACACATATGCATGAGTGAAGCTCAGAGCTGTCTGTAACTCCAATGTCAGGAGATCCAATACCTTCTTCTAGCCTCCTAGGGCACCATCTACACATGGTGGTGCAGAGGGAGACACTCATGCTGAACACGCAATCCTAAAATAATGTTAAAACACTCAAAGTATGTACTTCTGCACTGTTATCACTTATGACTGTTGCTATTGTTAATTAGTATCCCTGTGGCTCAACTAACCTAGTATACAACACAATTCTGCGAGTGTTTCCAAAGATAGGCAGTCCTGCAATCAAGATACAGAGCATACCCATCATGCCCATGCTGGCCTGAGTCTACTGGTTAGATTTTACCTCTTGTAGATCACACAAAAAGAAACGTTATTGTCTCACCTGTCTGGCCAATTCAATTAACCAACTGCTTTGCCATTTATCCGAAACATTTGCTTGTATCAATTAGAGCATCCATCCCTTTTGTGGCTGAGTAGCATTTCAAGAAAATGGAGGGCACACTTTGCTTATCTACTTATCCCAGTGTGCATTTGGGCTGCAATTCCTCTATGGTTGGCCACCACGAAATCTGCAGTCACCTCACCAGGTGCTTCCAATATGACATGAGGCCTCATTAGAGCTCCAAACCCAACTGACCAATCAGCCACAGAAAGAAACTTCTGCAACTGCCCAATAGACTTTCTGCCTCTGTAAGTTGTCCATCCCAGGTATTTTGTCATAGCACCAGAAAGCCTACTAAGACACAAAGCAAGGGCATCTCTAGCTTTACAAGACCTGTGAGGGTTTTCCGAAGTGCATATGTCATTTTGGTCCCCAGCAATCATGTGTGAGACTCCCGTTCATTCCTTACATTTACCAAAACCTGGGTGGAACATCTGATTTTTGTTCACCTAGTGATTATATGGGGTGACAACTGGTTTTACTTTGCATTTCCCAGATGATAAATAACGAATATTTGTTAGGGTTTTTAACTTAATTGAAAATAACATAGTATATATTTATTGTATATATGTTTAAAGATATATAATGTAGCAGAAGTCTTAAGCTACTAGTAATTATATATTTCTGAATTACATTTAATGCTTACTGAAGCAAATGGATTTCTTTTGGCTGAGATTTCAAGAAATATAACTAAGGAGGAATCATGGAGTAGCTCACCGTACACATACGACCCTCTCAAGAGTCTCATTGCATGGCGCCGTAAAGATTGCTCAGTGGTTAGAGTACTGGTTCCAGAGGACCCAGATTCAATTCCCAGCACCCATGAGCAGCTCACACCTGTCTGTAGCTGTGGCTCCAGGGATCCAACATTCTCACACAGACATGCATGCAGGCAAAACACCAATGCACATAAAAAAAAAAAGACCCTCATTGCATGGCAAATGGGAAACCCTGTTTGTACGTTTCTTCTCCTTCTTCTTCCTGCCTCTCCCCTGTTCCTCCTCATCTCAATTCTCTAAGAAATGTCTCATTTTCCTGATAAGACACGCCAGACAGAACTCCAGAGGAGAGATTTGGGGAATGGTAAATGAAGATTTTCTGTGCCTGCTTGTGAATTTGCAAACAACACTCAGGAGGAGAAGGAGGCTACTTATTCACTTGTGCTTTGGAGCCTGCAGAATTTGACCACCTCCAAGCACCCTGTTTATCTAAGGAAAATGTGACCAGCATTTGACACAGCTACCTCTCCAAGTTTAAAAGACGAACCCTGAAAACATGCCCTTCTCTTCCCAAAGGATAATAATAGTAAGCATAATAGCTTCATTTGCTTTCTTCCCCAAAACTAGATTCTTCATTTTAGACCCAAGAATCTCCTTGCACAAGAAGCAAACATATCCTCAAATAGCTGTGTGCAAAAAGATCTCCAAACAAACTTACAAGCTTTAAGAAGCATTTCAATCTGATTTTGGACTGTGGGTCTTTTAAGCAGTTCTTTAGAACGTGAAATTCTTTTTAGAGAAACATTTCCCACAGGCCAATTATTTCAAGGAGTCACAGGAGAATGTGACAGCGGCACCTGAGAGCTGTCACTCAGCTAGAGTAAGGTGACCGCTGTGATTCCTTAGAGCGGTGCTTAACCCGCAGTTGGCAGCACAGTGATCCTGAAAACACTGGACAGCTGACACACAGCGACTCATCTGCCACGTTTAGCATCCTCACACTTGGTAGGAATAATTCTACTAAGAACTACATAATAACCAATATCTTTCATTTTTAGGGGTAAGACTTTCGCCTGTAACATGTCCGTTACAATCATTGTGCTGACTATGTCTAAAACGCCTTGGTTCCTAGAGGAAGCTACAACCCCTAAACCAAACACAGCGAGAGCCAAATGTATAAAGGAAACTACAGCAGAAGCTGCTATCTGGGCAACTACAGTTTGTAGAGTGATCTCAAAGAACTGTGTGATTAAGCAGGACAGGTAAATTTTAACAAAGAGGGCACGATAAATCACATTACCGCCTGCGCATGGGAACACGTGTTAATATCTGCCCAAGAGAACACATGCTAATCTCCGCCAGCCTAGACAAGCTGCACGCCACAAGAAGCACACTGTGCTTTAATGACTGACAGACTTTCTGCTTCACGAGCCAGCCCGTTTCCCAAACAGGCCGTGCTAGCTTTCCGAGGTTGTGTAAGGAAATAAACACAAGTAGCTAAGCTTCCTTCAGTCCCTGCCCCTTGAGGACTGAAACTTTGAACTTCATTATTTTAAACAGACCCGCTCTAGTTAACAAAGGCAGTGCCATGTACTACTATAGGTTCAGAAAGGAAACTAAATAAATAGGCAAATGCATAGTAAAGATCTAATTTCTTCGGGAGTACATGCCACTGAAGAAAGACTAGAGACAGAGTCCCAGTAACCTACGTTTCTGGTTTAAAGGTTGTCCTGGTGGTGCAGAGGCAATGAATGGACCACTGGGCAGACTGCAACCCCATTCATTTTGCTACATAGGCAGGCAGAGTTGAGATAATGGGACTTGATGTCAAAGCTAAAAGACAGCAGGGAAAAAAATCCTAGAAGTAATGTTCTACCTGTAGGGGCCTATGAAGCACACAAAATTCTAGGACTTATGGAACCCCAGAGACAGAGAGTAACGTACACGATCATACAAAGGAGCCAAACCACTGTGTGCCTGTCACATATAGACAGGAATGTCCCAGACATGAAAGGCGGGTGAACTGCAAGTCAAAGGAACAAAACGCTATGCTGTGGGGAGTCTCGCAGGTACGGGGGAAGCTTTGGATTTTTCTGGAGCCTGTACGGGACCGGTGGAGACTTTCATGGACAAAAGCACGATATTCATAATTTGATTCTTATAATATCTCCATCCACAGTGTGAAGGGCAGACCAGACCGGGTTAAATGAGACAGACCCATGCAGAGGTTTCTGGGGACATGGACCTAGTTCTGTGAGGAGACACAAAGCCTGTTTAAAAGTCGGGTGAGCTTTTGTGTTAGTCCCAGCACTCTCAGGCACAACCTCACGTGTGAGGACAGCATGGGTAACATAGCGAGTTCCAGTCCCCTCTCGGAAACACCAAAGAGGGAGTGAGAGCCAGAATGAGAGGAAGAGAAACATGCTCGGGGGGGGGGGGGGGACAGGACAGTGCTTGACAAACCATCTAGGGTGAGGAAGAGGGGATGGGTGGTGACCCATATGAAAAGACTTCTGCCACTGGTAAGAGAGTGGGAGACACCAAAGGAGAAGTAGGATGTTTGTGACTGGGATTGAGGCTGATGCTGCTTGAGCTGCTTGAGAGTCGACTGTGACTTCGCCTGCATTTGCAGCCAGGTGGCAGCGGGAAGGCCCAACAGCAGAATGCAGAGTCCAAAAGCCTCTTTAGGCCTGGACTGTGGCCTCAGCTGCCCTTGGGGACACTATTACATAGGATACCCCCAGGGAAAAGTCTGTCCAATCAGGACCCCTCATGAGTGTCAGCACATTCCTATGGAACATATAGCAGCTGTCGCTATGTGGATCACGCAACCTTTCAATTGGCATTCGATGAAGAAGAAAAGAGGAATCACTTGAGCTATTTCTTACCATGCTCCCCGGTCAGAAAACAAACAAGCAAATGACCTAGCCTAGAGCAGGTGTTGAAAACAATGCTGGCTACCCCTTGTTTGGGGAAATAGTTGCTGCAGCCTGAACTCTGACCCTACCAGGGCAACTGTGCTCAGGCAGCTATGGGTCCCATGATCTTCCACTCCACCACTCTTACTTGTAGCTTCGATGAGACAAAGGCCTTCTATCGAAAGTCTGAAGAGTACTCGGAACATGGGTCCAGGGTGGGGATGTTTACATTCAGGATGGAGTCATGGAACGTAACCACGACGACGCACTAAGCAACAAAACGGCAAGGGATCCGCTCTCAAGGCGAGGGAGCGCATGGGCGTTGTAGAAATGACACGGGACAAGGCATGGGCTGCAAGTGCAGGAGGAAATCCACACACAGCTTAGAGAGCTGAAGCCGAGATGAGACAGACAGAGAGGCCTCACTGAAGAAGGCTGAAACTGGCTCAGGGCCCAAAGCGCAAACAAAGATCATACCAAGGGACACAGAAGGTCCTTGACCATCGTGTGGCCAGGAGAGGAAACCAGGAGGTTGGGCAGATGATAACTATTCATCCTATGTCAAAGGAGAAAGCTTTGTATTCAACATTTAAAAGTCAGGAGACTTCTCACAAAAACCAGACATTTAGATTCTCTTGAAATATTATCCTGTGTGGGAGCCCTCCACCCCGGTCACACAGGTATAGCCCTTCTTGTCACTGAGGGATATTCTTATGTGATGGTGGCCTTCTAGTTCAAAGTCCCCATCCTTCCTATTCCAGGCTACAGAGGCCTGCTGGCTACTGGGAAATGAACTGGTTTGTTCCTCTTTAACCTCCTCTCCATTCAAGTGGGACTAAGATCAGTCCAGTGGCTGCAGACAGTTGGCAAGGTCCACACAGCACGGGCCCTACTTCAGTGTCTCTGTCTGTAGACTGGTGTCACACTTGCTTACTTTAGGAACACTGTGTCCTTCATTTCTGGCTAGATAAAACATGTCCACAAAGACTGAGTGTCACAATGGCTCCAAACATCTTTTGGGAAACCACAGGTTGTTTCCAGCACACACACACACACACACATACACACACAAAATGTTCTTTATTCCCCCAATGGGCTCAGAATACAAAATTACACTAGAAATTTTTACAGACTATCCAAGTACCAAGAGTTAAAAGCCAATAAGGTATCCAAAATTTTCCTAAAACATCTTAAATTGCCTTCTATAGATTTTACCTTCTGCATGCAGACACACCCATGAATAAAAACATACATAAGCATGTATATACATGCATGCAAGTACACAAACATACACATGCACACACATGCATACAAATACATACATACAGATATACACATGCACATAAATACATACAGATACACACATGCACATAAATACATACATCACACACTTGCAAGCATACACATATGCATGCATGCAAACACAGAGACACACTAACATACAAATACATATATAAAAGTGCATAGATACATGCATACATGTACACACAAATACAGGCACACACAAAACCACCACCTACACACACACACACACACACACACATATATGACATTCCAGCTAGCCAGAATTTCTATAGAAAAAAATAAGATATCAGTCTTACTATTTTAAATTTTAAGTATAATAGTAAATTGAATGGAGCTGGTAACTTCTAATGTGACTGACAGTGTCCTTCTTCCTGTATGTACCTTTGGACTCCTAAGACTTAATACCAAAAGGTGTAAGAGAAGAAATTAAAAAGTCGTTACTCTAGGGAGGAAACACATACTTTCATTTAAGAGCAGATAAGCTGTATAAAGGTAAAAAAGACCACTCTCTATATATGAAACTCTCGCTGCTTCTGACATCAGTGCATGGGAACATGGGTGTGTTCATTCATCATCCTTCCAGATAATCACATACATACATACATACATACATACACACATACATACACACCCAGACACTTACAAATATGTATATACCTAATGTGTATATGTTTTAAATGAATAAGTAATATCTAAAACCATTTTTGCAAATTTTAAACTAGACTCCCAGTTTGATGTTTATTAGGCTGTTTTATGAAAGAGATTTTTGAGTTCTGGGGATGTAAACATTGATACCCCACCTCCTCAACTTCAAGAAGTTCATTTTATACCAGAAACACAGAACACACAAGGCTGCAGTGTGGTTTGCTGTCCAGTTCTTGCCTATCATACATGAAGTCATGGGTTCCATCCCCAGCACCACAGAGAAACAATGACACAATGGGCAAGGATGATGACAGGGAACTTCTTTAAAAGAATGATAGAAATGAAAGAGAAGTGAGGGCCAGGAGCAAGAGGAAACTTCTGGAAAGGTAAAAGTTGTGCCATTAAAAAAAAAAGTTTGGGGGGTTAGACAATTGAGACAGAGTTAACTACATGGCCTGTGTTATGTAGGCCAGGCTAGCCTCACATTCACAGAGATCCTCCTGCCTCTGCTCTGCAGGGATGCCTCTAAAGAGGAGGCATGCAGGGAAGCAAATGGAATGGGTCTGGGCCACACAAGGAAGGGCAGAGCAGCAAAGACGGTCTGCCCCAACATCCAGCTCACTATCCCTCCACATAGTTGGGCATCCAAAGGACAGCAGGTCCCAGAAGCGGGAATTCCTGGTTCCCCCACTGAGGCCCGTTTTGCAACAGGGTCAACCCTATCACCACTACCCTGCCACCATGTGAACCAGCTGCCATATCCCCTGGTTCCTGCACCTCCCAACCACTATGTCACCTGCCACTGCATCCACACACCACTATCCCTCAACCACTATGCCACTTAACCACTATTTGCCATCCAAACACTGTATTTTCCACCACAGCACTACCTGGTCATGGTGCCATCAGACTGTGCCATGAAGGCAGGGTACTGGAGAGCAAGCCTGTAGCCATAAGAGAAAGGTTCCAGCATAAGATATTTTAGGCTGGAGAGATGGCTCAGGGATTAAGAACACTGATTGCTCTTCCAGAGGTCTTGAGTTCAATTCCCAGCATCCACATGGTGGCTGACAAACTTCTATAGTGGGATCTGATGCCCTCTTTTGGTGTGCAGACATACAAACAGACAGAGTCCTCATATACATAAAAAACACATATAAATAAAACTTGAAAGAGAGAGGAGAGAGAGAGAGAGAGAGAGTCTGGGGCTCAGTTCAAAGATGCTTCTCATCTGTATGGGACCTCCCTCTGTTCTGACTTTAAACAGCATCTACAGGTTTTCTATCTCTGGGTACAAACTTTCCCCTAATTCCTCCTCCAACTATCTTACTGTCCCTCCACATAGTCGGGCATCCAAAGCACAGAATGTCTCGAAGAGAGCTTCTGGTTCCCTTCCCCAGCCAGTTTTTCTCCTGTGTGGGACAATTAGGAACATCGACCACACCACTTCTGCCTTCGGTACACACACCAGAAGCACACTTCTCCAGGACAGTGTAAGCTCCCAGGACCCTCGTCATTCCTGCTTCCCTGATGCCACCTTCTCAGCGAGGTCTTCACCCCTGTTCCCATCCTGGCTCCTTCTTTGCCCATCCACTCTCGGTCTTCATGGGGCAGTTACTATGGTCCACCCTCGATTTCTTGACCCTTATTTGGTGGTATTTTCTCTCGCTGCTTGCCGTCCCCGTTAAAATAGCAACTCCTGGGGTCCTGCTATTTCTTGGCTAATTCTTTCACTATTTTTGTCTTCGAAGAGCATCACAAAGTCATGGAATATGTGCACATTCTCATGGAATAAAAGGAAGGGTTGGTAGAGGCAGAGATTGGAAGTGGGGAGTCAAGTTCAGAGACCAAAACAGTTCCTACATAGCTACTGAGGCCAGGGCCAAATGAGGGGCAGGACCAGAGAAGCACAGTTTGAGGCAGAGATCGGCCAGAGCCTATGCAGAGGGTCAGGGTTTGTTAACTGAGACAGTGCCTGATAACCTTCATAGAGAGGGATGGAGAAGGCCAGAGCAGGAGGATGTAAGGGGGGAGTGAGAGGAAGGGCTGGCGCATCTCAAAGATGCACGTTACTATATTTATTACTGCTTCCTTCTTAGGTATCACTAAGGGGCACTACAGTCTTCAGACAGTATTTCAAGGTTTAAATTATTCCTAAATTGAATAACCCCAAAGCCCCACGAGAGCTCATCTTCCTGTGTAACACACACTATTGACTCCACAGCAAGCTCCAGGTGGCGGAAAGTCTCATGGAAAGGCCTGTGTGGAAAACGATGGCTTGCATAAGACCCACATCGCCACTGCTCACAACTCTACAGAAAATAGCAGCCCTGGTCTTGTTCCCCAGCCTTGCGTTCAGTGGGCTCTAACTCCAGCCCAGGGTTGACCTTTACTTTAAACAGATTTTCCTGGACTGGAGGGAAGAAAACATTGATTCATCCAAGACTCCTGAACAACCTACTGTTCGCATTTCTTGAAATAAAGTCTGCTTTAAATCAGAATTCTTGAGACACAGAAATAAATATACCAAGAGGTTTCTAATTTGGGGCTTTCACCAGCGGGTTATTTTCATTCACAACACTGGGCAAACTTGATACGGTCTTCCAGAAAGGCGGGCCGGGGAGCGCCAGGCCGGCTAGATCAGAGGGTCCACCTCTGACTTCAGCTTGTCTGGAGACTGACACTTTCCATAGAAAGAGCTACGCACGTGTGTGAACGGATGGTGACTTCTCAGGCCTTTCCAAGGCCCATGTTCATTTAGCCGCACTGAGCGATAGGGGAGATCTCTGAACAAAATGCTTCCAGAGAGTCAGCGTGGTGGAGCAAAGCCTCCAGCACTTGGGTTGCCCAACAACAAACTCACAACAAGCAGCCTCCCCAGTCTGCTGAACTCACCGTAAACGTTAATGCCTCAGCCTGAAGGCCCAGTGAGTCAACAGTGTCCTGAACAGAGGCCTTTTTGATTGATTCTGTGGTAATGTAGTTTCCGCTCAAGTCTTTTGAACACTTCGCTGTTTTATATCATTGTAAGACAGCTGGAGAACCAAACGACGACATAAACCTAATTTTAAAAATGCCCTCTTTTTTCCTTGGAGAAGAAACGTGGTACTTGGCATAATACACAGGTAAATGAGCCAGTGTACCAGGAAAGAAATAAAGGTGTGGCCAAAACATTAAAGAGTGAGCTCACCTGCCAAGCACCTGCCTCACCTGGCTGTATTCTCACCATCATCTGAACAGAACACCATCATCGGCTACAGCATCACAGGCCAAGTGTGACCTGCTGGTCCACAGTCGGCCAAAGCCAGGCACAATCAGACACAAAGAAAAGGATGGTTCAGGGCTCTGAACATTTCGACACATGTCCACGGGAGTGGCCATCTGTAGTCTGCATTTGGCCCCCCGCCCCCTCCTGACTAGAGGAGATTAATGGCACCAGGCCACTCAGCTGAGGTGGGAACTCTTGATCTACCAGCATTCAAGTCACAGCTCTACTGATGAGCAAAACACAGATGCGCGGCTTGAAACAACGAGCAAACCTACAGATCCATGTGCATATGCGCATACACATACCCATCCATACGTGACATCCAGCAAAAGTGTGGCTCTCTGCTACCAACCCAAGCGTTCCGAGAACTTGTGTGCATCTACAACACACACAACCATGAAAATCAGCAGGCGTCCAGAGAGTCAGAACTGGTGAGGACCACAGTAAGCCCCTCACCTGCGCACTCAACCACAACCTCACTGTGAATGTTTCAGGCTTCTACCAGATATCAATAGGTGGACACAACTCTCTTTCTTCTAAATCGTCTGCCCAGCCAGCTCATCCTAGGCCCCATTACCAAAATACTGTAATAGTGACCCAAGTGTGTGCTTATATAAACATGCCATACTTAAAATGTCATGATAGCCAATCATTTTTCTCTATGGCCCTTGACTCTGTGTTCTATCAAATACAATACTATAGCCCATTTCACATTTACTTTCTTGATATTTTTAAAAATATATTTTCATATACTTCATACTTTTGACCTTTTAAGGCAAATGTTCACAGATTTTCTAATTGCATGAAGAATTTCTCCTTGAAAACCAAAGACTGGAAGATATAAAAGAAGCCCCACATAGCCATGGAACCAGCCAAAGGTAACTAACTGGCTATCACCACAAGCCAACATGAGCTCCAACCCCAAGGATGCCCTGCCTCATAGCACTAAATAATCAGCTGAAGGAAGAGTGCTTCAATATTCTACGTGTATGAATCCTCGGGGTAGGCCTGACGGGGCCAGAACATTAGGGAAAGACAACCACAGCTGAGCTCGGAGTTCAAGGAGCTCAAGGTCTCAGACTGGAACCCAGTCACTGGGCCCGTACACACTCACCTAACGCCAGCAGTGTTCTAAAGAGAAGGAACAGAAGAGCCCACCTGAGGGCCAGAGGTGTACCCTTAGAAAGAGAACACTGGAGGTGGACAGGAGGGGAGACGGGCTCCAATATTCCTGACTGACAAGAAGAGCTGTGGCCCGTGACAGCAGAGACATGGTTAATAAAAACAACAGGCAGAGTGTGCAGGGCTGCTGCGGCTTCACCCTTGAAAGGTGGCTGGGGTTCCAGCACAGATGCGGGAAAGGATCTTATTCCTGGATTAGCTCACCCAAAAGTAGAAGGCTTGAGAGGGGCTGAAGGAAAGATCCAGTTCACCATGAAACCCAAGGGGAGCCATACCAGGCTGGGACAGCAGCCTTGGGAAAGGCAAGGTCCAACAGGTTCTGGCATTTTCCCTAAAGTCTTAAACACACACACACACACACACACACACACACACACACACCTCCTGCTAATGAAGAAATCATCTCTGTAAAACAATGACAATATTTATTAATTTTGCTTTTCTCCAGCTAGTCATATTGCCTCTTCTTATTCTTCCACACATTGGCCCAGGACCAGACTGTTGGTTGGGGTCGGGATCACATTCCAACACTGCCACTCAGTGGGGGACCTGTCTCTGTTGGTTCCAAAGGCGGCCAGCCCAAAGGCCTTGTCTATTCTCACTTCATTTAGAAGGTATGTACACGGATGGAACAAGCCACCCAGGGTGAGGTTTTTCTTTTAATTTCTAAGATCACCATTTTCACACTTCTTGGGCAAACAAATTTTCGAAAGCATTTTTAAGGAGTTGTTTGCTGTTTCCACAGGTGTCTCAGAGAGTTAGAGAAGAAATAAATGCTTCATCTAACAGGGAGGGAATAAGGCTGTCTCCAAGGTCGTCCTGGTTCCAGCTCTTTCTCCACCAGCCTCAAGCAGCTGTTCCCACACCTCACGCCAATGGCTGTACAGAGCGGCCCCTGCTGGATTATTTTATTTTTCAAGCATAGACTGAACAGAGTAGGCGCCTGCCCTGGACCGGCAGGGACAGAGCCTGCAGGAGACAGGCAGTCCAAGCTGTCACCTACAATAGGACCTGCCAATCTCAGGAAGAATTACTAGCATCAAGAAGTTGAAGGCTGAGTGAGGGGCGTGCAAAGACTTAATTCTGTTCCCAGTATCTGCAGACTCTCCTAAAATCCATTTCAAATTCATTTCCTAGTGCAGGAGCTTGGATAACAAGTTAAAGATACTCATTTTCATGACACAGTGTCTGGACCCCTGGGAGAGAAATAGAGCGAGCCACGTCCTCGGTCGCTCTAAATCTCCAATACCATCAAGACTGGATTCATTTTTTGTGCTTAATAATTCATATTAATTTAGTCCTTGACAGTTCCATACACGTATATAATATGTTCTGCTCATCATCGCCCCATGCCTCCTGGATGAGGCTGCCAACCGGATTCTGAGATACCCATTTTTCTTCTTCCTTTTCCTTCCCTGCCCATGTAGTTCCCCAGCTAGCATGGCTCTTCTCTCCAGAAAGGCAGTCGAGAATTCTCAGATTTCTTGGAGAGGACTTAGCCACTTCAATACTAATTGTTTTCTTCCTTCAGAGTGATGTTCTGCGGCTGACTGTTTACTTGTTTTTCTGTGGTGGTAATTGTGGAGGCAGAGAGTAAGAGGCCTTTAAATTGCTTCATCCAGAAACACTCGGCTCCGTTTAGAATCACAGACGTCTCTTTCCCAATTCTTCCCTCAACAAACCAATACCCACAGTAGGCATCTTCTGACCTCAAATGCCAGGAACTAGCAGGTTTGTTCACCAACATGGGCAACACTGTGAAAGGAGACGGCTCCTTGGTGGCAAATGCAGAAGTGGATTGGTTTCAATGAGACGGGAAAGAGGATGGTTGGAGACCCAGAGCTCCACCCCTGTAGGCTTACCTCCATCTCCTCACACTGATCTCTGAACTCCTACACTGTTGTTGAAGACTCATACCACTTTGATCTTCTCCATGGCCTTCTCTTCCTCTTCACCTTGTACCACAGTTATCTTTTTACCAGGGCTGCCATAACCAAATCCCACAAACTAAGTGGACCAATGCAACAGAAAATTATTCTCTCGCAGACCTTTGGAGTGATTGGGCAAGCATCACTACAAAGCATCACCTGTTTTTCGTCCCACCCTGCTCCCACAAGGTTAGTTTAGCCCCAGAAATAATAACACGGAAACTATATTCTTTTAAACACTGTCTGGCCCATTAGTTCTGGCCTCTTATCGGCTAATTCTCACATCTCGATTAACCCATTTCTGAAAATCTGTTTAGCACCACGAGGTGGTGTCTTACCGGGAAAGATTCAGCATGTCTGACCTGGCGGCCGGCTCCATAGCATCTCTCTGCCTCTGCTTTCTTCCTCCCAGAATTCTGTTCTGTCTATTCCCCCTATCTAAATCCTGCCCTATCAAAAAGCCAAGGCAGTTTCTTTATTAACCAATGAGAGAAACACATAGACAGATGACCCTTCTCAATCATACCTTAATGCTAATGTCTGATTCAAGGTGTCGGTGGGGCTGTGATTCATCTGGAGCCTCATTCACACATTGGGTGACATCATTAGCTATGTGCAGTTACAGCCAATTTCAATCCCTGCCTGTCATCCCGTGGCAACCACGACAATCCCCCTGTGTGTCTCTTCCTTCTATGATAAGGATACCAGTTGTTGGATTAAAGCTTCACCCCAAGTCAGAACAACCTCATTCTAAGTAGCCTGAGATGACTACATTTATTAAGTCCTATTTTCTGTGGGACACAGTCATTTCAACCAACAAAAGCAACATAATTGCCATGGCTGTGAACAAGAGGCTTTGGCATAAAGCTTCTTCCACTCACTTCTGCCTCTCTTTAATGCTTCCTATCTGGTTTTTAAGAGAATGTATTTTGTTACTAAGCCACCAATGACCTACCCTGCAGTTGAGTTTATTGCAATTTTGCTTCCCGGTTGTACCACTCTGAATTTCATGGATATTGAAACTCTCCTAATGCCTGGGACCCTGTTACTTCTACTTTTTAAATATACAGTCAACAGTCTAGTGTTTCAACTCATATCCGCTACACACAGATTGTCAGACTAAAGAGACACTTGATGCCAGTGGCTTTGTCTTAATGTCACCCAACAGTGAGCACCTTGGTCCAGTTCTCTTTTGAATTCCCTTCACAGTGACCACCTCAGCTTCAGATCACACCGCCCTTTCAGTCACAGGCTGACTACAAGGAACACAGGAATATTCACTGTGGGACAGTGCACACTTGCCTTATCATCAGGATTTTGAGGTTAACCCAATCCCTATGCTCCCAGAATGAAGAGTACTGGAAAAATGAACCAAAGAAGAAACGTGACAAGTCCTCCAGTCATCAAGTATAGAAACCATGTTGGTTAGTCTTTGTCAGCTTGACACAAACTAGAGCCACCTAGGAAGAGGGAATCTCAACTGCCACTATCATACTGGCCCATGGACATATCTGTGGAGCTTTTCTTGTTTAATGATTGATGGGGTCTCTCCGCCCACTGTAGATGGTACCACCCCTGAGTAGGCAGTTCTGAGTTGTATAAGGCAGCAAGCTGAGAAAGTCATGGAAAGCAAGTCAGTAAGCAATGCTCCTCTGTGGTCTCTGTTCCAGTTCCTGCCTTGACATCCTTTGATAATGGACTGTAACCTGTAAGACAATAAAGTCTTTCCTTATCCAAGTTGTTTTTGGCCAGTGCTTTATCGTAACAACAGAAACCTAACAAGAACAGAAATTATAACTGTGTAAGGAAGAGCCAGCAACAAGAGAAGTGAACTTGCTTACGTGACTGTAAGTCTATCTCCAACAAGGGACATTAACTCGCTTACATGCCGTAAAGTCTATCTCCAATAAAGGAGGTGAACACGCTTAGGTGCCGCTAAGTCTATCCCCAACAAGGGATGCTAACTCGCTTACATCTATGAGTCAATCCCTGCCTTCCTCAAAGCATTGCTGCACTCTGCCCCACTGACAACAGTCCATTCCAACATCTCAGCACTTCTTTTCAGAGACCGTCACCCAACTCCAGTCCCAACTTTCCCTCGGAGACTACAATCACAGTTTCCTCTTGTCACCTGTATCAGAATGTTCCAGCAGTACCTGGAATTAAGTTCAGGGCAAAATCTGTTACCCAGTTCCCAATCTCCATCCCTCAGCTAATTACAACACCATCTCTCTGTAATTCAGGTTCAGAGGCCCTGGATCTTTCTCGGCCCTTTCCTTTATTCTGTGTCATTTTTGTCTCCCTAATTCTTCCTTTAGTGATTTCTAGTTACATCAACTTGTAGTACAGCCATTATTATGAAGACATTCTCTCACTGGGTTTTCTCTGAAAACCTTTCTCATTGACACTGACACTGACACATACACACACACACACAGAGAGAGAGAGAGAGATTAGAGATTATATTTGGTAGCATAAAGGTATTAAATATATAAATATATTATATTTATATATGAAAGCATACACACACACATATCACATATATCACTTTGGTCCCTATATCAGTCTGGATGACAGACAGCGAAACTAATCCTGACAACTGTAATTGATTTGCCCAAATTCACCGAGCAAGTGAGCGAAGAGCTGTATTTCACCCCAGGTTTGAGGTCAATTACACAGATCCATAGCTAGGCCACTGCCAACGTTATCCTTCCACAGAACAGCTAGGACCGCAAGGCTGCTTCAGACAAGTACTCATTGGCAAACTAGCACCTGGGACACAGGTTCCAGGGATGGCTGTAGAGGTGTGGTGGCACAATCCCACCAGCTCTGCCCTTTTGTCTCAGACACAGCCCTGCCCTAGGCTCTGCTCTCACAGCCAGGTCAGGCTGATGAGCAAGTGTTGGAAGCTGAAGCACCAGCATCCACTCTGACATCTTGGATCTGGGGAATCCAGTCAATATGGCGGTTCCCCAGGGGGAACTGTTGGCCTCAGTGACATCACCAGTGCTGCCAATGACACCATCCTCTTGCCGTCGGCCACCTGCTAGAGACCTCCTCTCTTCTCCCCAACCAGATCTGTTCCTGAGAGTCTCACCCGAGGGGAGGCCTGGAAATCCATTTAGCGCTCAACTCCCACAACTATTCACCTTGGAAGCCCAACCTCCCTGCCAGGAAACATTTAATAGAATCCATTAATCACCAGATAATTTACAGATGCTACAGATGGCTGGAAGCTATCTTGCAACCAAAAACCTACGTGTAGATCCATCCATTATATTTCTTGCTGTACCCTGTGGGAGCCCTGAGATGCCATGATTGAACACTTTTCATCTTAAACGTCTTGAATTCCTTCATTCATTTAATCATTAAAAAGTCATTAAAATCAGGCTTTCTCTGAAGCTGCCATTTGCGTTTTAACCGTGTGTGACCCCGCGCCACTCTCCATCTCCCATTTCTCCCAACAGATCACCATCAAGTGTTGATCAAGACTCCATCACTGTTGATCTTCCCTCCGAAGCCCACACTGTCAGCTGCCACCCTGGCTCCCATCTTCTCTGCAAACGTGGGACACACTCCTTGTGTTCTGTTTTAATGACTGATGAGACTGAAGATGACGGACATCGAATAGAAGAAGACAACCAAGCCCATGAGGACACCTGTCTCAATCCCTGATGGAGAACACAGGCCACCTGGCTCTCTCCACTTGGCTTTGATCCAGTTATTCTTGATGAGACTAAGCTGTTCTATGCTCCTCCAGCTGATCTTTACAGACATACCCTTTCCTAGAACCATCTCCTGCTGCCTTCTGTCTGGAAGGAAACTCTACACTCTTCCCGAAGGAACTGAGAACCAATTACCACTCAAGTCCCTCGTGCATTGAGTCCACTGGATTTTCCTCACCAGCTCCTACGTTATGGACAGATGGTGGGATTTGAGGAGGTTGGGAAGGTGGGCAAAACGTTTGCCTTTTAAGCTTAACAAACAAACAAACAACGAAACCCTCGGAGTCACGGTGGGTCTGGACCGTAAGTGTCTCAGTTACTTTCCTACTGACCCATGACCAAGGCAACTCAGAGAAGAAAGCATTTAATTGTGAGCTTGCTTATAGTTTCAGAAGGTAAGATCATCATGGTGGGGAGCATGGCAGCAGGCAGGCAGACATGGTGCCAGAGCAGCAGCTGAGAGTTTACATCTTGAGACACAAATGTGAGGCAGGGGTGGGGTCAGGGGAGGGAAGGACTGGGATGATGTGAGGTTTTTGAACCTCATTCTCGACCCAAGGAGTTGGGAGTTTCCTAAATCCTTTCAAAAGAACAAGAGCACAGAGTGCAGTTTACTCTGTCTTAATTTGTCAAACTGGAAGTTTCCTGTTAAATAGCTTGACTCAGCAGAGATTTCTGACCTCTCTCGAATGTGGTTATACTTTCACCAAGGCAGTCACAGTCACCAAGGAAGATCTATATACTTTCCAGAGAAATCACTTCATAGACTGTCAATCTGTTCCTTTTCAATGTCACAAGTCAGTTTTTAATAACTTAGAAGCACATAACACAGCGGGTTTCCAATGAAGCATGCTGAGGCTGGTAGAGGCAGGAAGGCCACAGGATTTGCTTACATGAAATGAGATGCACGGCCAGATGACGACTGGTGATCTTTCAGCAGGCTTCCATGAGGGCGCATGGATAGTTCCTTGCCATTCTCTCCTCTCTCTGTCTTTATGTCTGTCTCTCTTTCTCTATGCCTGCCTCTGTCTCTCTGTCTCTCTGAGGGAATTGGGGTGGGCATCTACATGCCCTGGTGCATATGTGGAGGTCAGAGGACAACTTCAAATGTCAGTCTTCGCTACTCTACCTTGTTTGAGGCAAAGCCTCTTGTTGGCTGTTGCATACACAAAGCTAGTCAGTCCATGAATTTCTAGGGATTCTCCTGTCTCCACTTCCCACCTTGCCTCACGCACACTGGATCTCCTCTGGATCTGATGTGGGATCTAGAGTTCTGGATTCCATGTTGTATGCTTGCCTGGCAAGTGCTCCAGCCACTGTATCACCCCTCTCCCCTTTGATTTCTCCTCTGATTCTTTCATGGATTCCCCTTTATTTATTCTCTGTCTCTGCTGATGTTGCTGTTACCGATATTTTGCATACATGCATATGCATGTTTACAAGATGGCTGCCCTTGTACATGTGTGCACGTGGATATGGGGGCCCGAGGTTGACACCCAGTGTCTCCCTGTATTGCTCTTTACTTTACTTAGTAAGGAAAGATCTCCCCGCTGGACACAGATCTTGACTATCAACCAGGCAGCTTGCCCCTGAGGATTACCTGTGTTCTACCTGCAAAGTGTTAGAATCACAGGCAGCCACCACACCTGCCTGGCTCTTATGTGGGTGCTGGGTACTTTGGCCCCAGCCACCCGGGGACAGCAAGCACTTTATCTGTAGACTCAGCTCCCCAGATATTTTCTTGTATTTTAAGAAAGACACTCAATGTGTAGCACTGGTTGGACTTGAACTCACTGCTCACAATGCTGCCCAGGATGACCTTGAACTCACAACCTTCCTGCTTCGGTCTCCTGAGTGTTATAATCACATTGTGCACTGCCACACCCAGCCTCTTGCAGGTCTGTACCTTACAGATACAACTCAAGCCAGAGGACAATCTGTTAGACAGAGCAAATATAGACCCTTATAAGTCATACAGACCAAAAAATTAACAAAACAAAGAAACAAAACAACAACCTAGTTTCAAGTTTTCTTAAATATTAAATACATAAATAGTAAAGACATTTAAAGCTACCTTTGTTATACTGTCCCGTTGGGAACATACTCCCTAATTTCAAATTCCAACTCTTCAACCCGTCATCCAAACCTGCCACTTATGTATATGGTCACCATCTATGTGATATGAATCTTTCATGGCATTGATTTTATATGCTATCCATGAAACCAGTGTCCTTACATGTACTTACACACATAAATCAGCAATGCACATACAAACACAACAGCCCTCTGTATATTCAGGTTAAACTAATTTTGGGTTGAAAATATTAGAAAAGAAATTCCATCTGCATTAAACATACACAGACCTTTCTCTTGCCACTATCGCTAAACAAAATAGTAAAACTACTATTTGTATATTTCCAATACACGAGGTATACTAAGTCAGCTAGAGAAGATTTAAAAGATAAGAAGGTGTGTACGTGGGTTCCATACAAAAGACAGGAAGCAAGAAAAGACAGCGTTGTCACAGTTCCCAAAATATTAACATGAGAAACCTCACACTCCAGGCGACAACTTCCAGCGATTCACAGGCAACTCAAATAGCCAGAGGAGCTTTGTCAGGCTTCGCCTGGCCTCGCTGGCTTCTGTCTGTTCCTTCCAGGGACTCTGTAGTTCAGATTTGATTTCCACAGCATGTGTGAGCAAACACAGGGTGCCCTCTGGACGAATAGAATGCTAGACATTCTAAAGCGCCTAAAGATTGACAGCCGCTGAGCAGGGGCCCCAAACAAAGCCTATGTTATAGACACAACACTAACACCATTCCAAAAATTCTGTCTTGCTGTGGTGTCAAGGCTCCACCACGTCTGCTCCATCTGTTCTCCTTCACAAAATTGAATGCTCAGATCTCGTTCAAGCACGTGATTGGAATTTAGGGACAGGGCAAAGACAAAGAGGAAAGCCAGGGCTACCCCCACAAGGGCCTTCTAGAAAAACTCCACATTCCTTTGGTAGCTAAGTAATTTGCTCTCGCCTAACTCAGAAACATAACCTTTGAACCGCATGTGTCTAAAAGGCCACCAGTAAAATGCTTTTGGGAAGCTGACAAGAAGGCTCAGCAGGGAGAGGCACTTGCTGCCAAGTGTGACCACAGGAGCTTGGGCCCCAGGACTTAAATGGTGGAAGAAGAGAACCAGTTCCCGCCAGCTGCCCTCTGACCCTCACACGATCTTGTGAGCATACATGCACACACATTAAATGCACTTTTTTCATTTTTAAAATTATCCTTTGAGAGATAACAGAAATTTGATCCTACAAGCAACTTCTCAATCAAAACCATTCTGATTATATTCTATTTACTGTTATAGCTAGCTTATAATTTTGAGATTTTTTTTCAAGTTTCACTGACTTGCTGGCCGAGAGACAGTTGGAGGAGCAGTACCACAGAGAGCTGGGGAAACATAGCCCTGAGCACTCTTAGGCTTGAAGCTTTGCTCTCATGTAGCTCCCTTTGCCTGGCGAAAATCCCACATTCTTTGAGAAAAGGAGGAATTAGCATGCTATGGGGGAAAGAGAGTGGTGGAAGACACACAGGTGGAGGGACCATCCCCACAGGGAGACGTTGTAACCCACACTAACAGACCGGGTCTCCAGGGATCAGGGACACTCAGTGAAGCTTGTCTCTGACAACCCCAGAGAGGTTGTGGTTTGACTTGGGAGCCTGAAACTGACCAGAACAAGAAAACAAATGATTTAAGGGTGAGTGAGTTATACAAAGGCTGAATATGCATATGTGCCCATACATGGCCGAAAGCTAGAAGAAAACAGGTAAGAGGGTGCACAGGACGTCAGAGGGCAGATGATGTTTCTCAGAACAGTCCGGCAAGATACCATGATCAAGGTGAATTTGTTTATGCAAACCCCAAAGGGGGCACTGGCCTGGAGGTTTCTTTGATTGCAAAACTGTTAGCCAGGAAATGACAATTCTTGTATAGCTGGATTTTAATTACAGATACCATCATCATGAACCTTCCTAGATGGTTCCAAAGTCTCATGATCACAGCAGAATATAGTTACACTGGAGTCAAAACCAAACAGGACCCCATAATCGCAACCGCGCTGCTGAGTTCAAAACATTGGCTTCACGACGGCAAAGAAGGTTATGGACAATTTAATCTTCACCAAACGTCTGACACCATCCTTATCATTTCCCCTAACCTTGTTACCCTGCCTGTCCCTCCGTGAAACTAAGTACAAGTAGGCCCACACAGGCAAATAACATTAGACGCATATTTTCTAATTACCGGGTTCTTTCGGTAAGTTAGTTCAATGGCTTCCTGCTTCATTTTCTACTTTGTAAATTGCCTTCATGAGCCCAAACAACCATTTTCTCTATCACCAACAGCTGTGTTTCACAAGAACAGGGAAGATTTTTGAACAGGTTTGATGGCTGGGGTGGGAAAGGGAAAGCTTAGGAGAGGAGCAGAATTCTCCCAGAACACACGGGAGAATAAAAGGCCAATTTGTAAAATATGCAATCAAGGGAAATTGGTGGTAGGCTGGTATGATTTCCAGGACCACATTTGTTCAAATATTTTTGAGTTCTGTCCCTGTAATTACACTTGTCCACATGCTGTAGTCGGAGTACTGAGACTTGTCCCCTGGGTGGTATGTCGAAATCACCCGTGGCCTCGAGCTACACCAGGCAGTGCCATTTGCCGCAGCATGGCAAACTTCTTTAGCCTAGTCAGAACCTCTGGGAAGTTAAACAAGAATTACCAGTTAGAACCCACAGGTATTCAGAGAAGAGCCTCATGGTGCCCAGCACAACTTCTACGGCACCCTGCTAACAGCACAAGAGGTGGGAGCTGTCTGCCTCTCCAGCCCTCACCATGGTTGAAAAGATACCAGGACAGAATGTAGACTTGCCACTGACCAGGGGATCCTGTGGTTTTAAACCCAACTGTTACTCACATCTTTATCTTGACGAGGGAAGATAGAGAGACTATTTTTAGGGGCAGCTAAACAATTACTGTGTTGAGTCCATTTCCCTCTTTTCTACCAATGCCCTATTTATTCACATTTACCAGAGTCCCAGTGCACACAAGCCTGTGTACAGGTTTTTGGTCATAGAGATGCTGTAACCCATGTAGCCTACTCTTCTCTACTCCAGGGAAATAGCACCTGGCAACGGGGAGAGGCTCCAGAAATGTTTCTGACAAAAAAAACGCCGAGAATGAAGAAAATACACAGCATTCAAAACTATAAGTTTAGAAGGGATTGAAAGTACAATATCTTTTTGAATTGAATGTACACATTTGAAGAAACTATTCCTTAAAGTGGAGACCAAACACCCATCATCAAGTATGTTAGAAAAGAATATCCCACCCTTCATACACACCTCTAAGAGAAATGAAAAGACTCTGCCAGTGTCCAAACACATGGCAGTGACATCTTAAGAAGTAGTGCAGTCTGAGAGAAAAGCTGTTGACTGCTAGCTGAGAACACAGAAGACCTAGGACATCTTTCCTCGGGGCTTTTACAAGGGCAAGGGGGAGTGAAGCATCGAAGTTGAGAGCTTCTAGTCCACTTACTCCACTGAAGCTCGGAGAAGGGCTGAAAGACACGTGGGTCACCAACGGCCAGTGACACAGGAGTGTTTCTGCCGGGAAACTTCCATGCAACCCCAAAAGCCTGGGCTCAGCTGGCCACGTGGAAGTTCTTGAAAGGTGGTACCCTTTCAAGGCATCATAGTGTTGTACCACACCTTCATGCTCTTCCACACCTTACCTTGTACATCCCTCCTGCTGGCTGGGTATCTGCATCCTCTAGAACAAATCAGAAATTCACTTCCCTGACATCTGCTAGCCTAGCTGGCATACCAACTGAACCCAGCAAAAGGCTCACAGGAACTCCAACTGACAGCCTCTCAAGCAAAGGCAGAGGAGACAGTGTGGGATTTGGAACTGGCACCTGACGTGGGGTGGGGAGACAATCTTGTGAAACAGTCTCAGTCTGTGGAATGTGATGCTACCTCAAGTCGCTGGCATCAGAAATGAGTTAAATGAGAAGGCGGCTCCAGCAGAACTGACGAGGAGAGATCCGCGCGCATGCCAGTGACTTAGAGGCGCGCAGCTGTATTGACTCTCATGAGAACAGGAGAAGCCGAATTCCCTTTCAACTCAGTTCAACAAACTTGAATCCAGAATCATTAAAATGAACAGGCTCAAGCTTCGACAATGAACATGTGCTAAGGAACAGCTCTCCGTAAGCCTCCGGTAACTGTGTTGTGCCATGTGCTTGAATACAAGAAGGCAAACCAACCTTGGCCTGGGGAAATGCATAATCCGCTTAGACTCCTTGATGCCCTTCCCACTGACCAATAACCAAAGGAAGGAAAGAGCAGTCTTAAGTTTGATATTTCTGCACACATTTTATCAATACATTAGCCTTAGGAAACAGACCAGATGAAGATCTAGCCTACATGTTGTGCATCCCCAGATGTAGTGCATCCTGGATTTGCTGTGCAGCCCAGATGTGGTGCATCCTGGATTTGCTGTGCATCCCACATGTGGTGCATCCTGGATTTGCTGTGCAGCCCAGATGTGGTGCATCCTAGATTTTCTGTGCAGCCCAGCTTTCTGGACGATTTAAGACCAAATGATGGAAATGACAAGTGATTGTGATTTGGCCCTTCTCTAGCATGGACACAGGTATACCAAAACATGTGTGCATTCTTCCCCACAAGTCCCCTGTCCTTGGCTTTATTTCATACATGTTACTGACGAGAATGGAAGCCATATAAAGGGACATAAAGTCTGTCCAGAGGAGATCTGTGATAGAGAAAGACTAATGTGTCATCCTAACACTCCGAACCAAAACGTGGATCTTCTTGAGTACATCAGCAGATGTTTTGTTCAGAATGGCATAATTTATTCCGTTGAAGCTCTCTAGCAGTCAAGAATACTGGTGTTGTCCTGTACTAGCTCATGGGGAGAGGTGTGGAATCACTAATTAGGTGGGAGGAAATGAAAGCCAAGTCTGGGGAGTCTAAGAACTAAGTGGAGCAGCAGTCGGGATGTGAGCAAATCTTCCATAACGCCTCAGTGGAACCTTCGCTCCTCTCTGGAGTTTCCCTGTGTCTCCTATGTCTTCTTGATCAAATGTCCTCCTCTCACTACCTAACTTGGGCTCTTTGGACCCATCAGAGTCAACCCTATCTGAACTCAATTTGGCTCCCCAGCACCAGCAACCCTTGCCCAACGGCAACTGTTCACTCTGTCTGGAGCAGTCTTCCGGGCATTCTTAGTAGAATAGTGTCTGGGAGCCAGTAGCAGCACCTCAGCAGGCCCACTGAGGACTGATCCCTAACTCCTGTTAGGGCAGTGACTGCGAACTTGTGCTTCTGTCTGATTACACCACTGTGCAATTCCAGTCAGGATTTTAGTCAGTCATACAGAACATTACAAGAAAAAAAATATGTATTTATATATCATAAATCATAAATAAGTTAGACCTTGCCTGTGCTTGATAAAATTAAGAGAGCAATATTCCCTAGGTGAAGCTGGAATGGTGGCGTTGACTTGAGAAGCACACCCTCTCTGGAACCAGACTACACAAAGGCTACAGCGCACATACCTTTAGCCTCCAGACTCTTTCTTCCTATGAGAAGGGAAGTTCATCTTGGGAGCCCAAAACTTCACCAAGGAGGCTTTCCACCAGACACTTTCAGCTCTGACTCTATGAGCTGCCCTTCCGTCCCACTGAACTTCTGCCCATCACAGCGAGTGAGCCTATGCGTGTGAGCACTTGTTTATGCCAGGCTGTGCATCCTTCAGAGACGCACACATGCCAAGTCACTTCAGTTAGCAGTATAGGTGGGTTTTATTCTGATGCCATTTCCCACACGGGAAGCCTGGGCATAGAAACGTGAAGTCATAGGTCCCTGGTCATGGAAACTGGGAACCAACGACAGGGATTTCAATCCGATGCCTCACTACCTAGAAAAGAGCTGAGTGCATAAAATCCTTTGTTCCCATGGGCTCTCCAGACGAACCAAGTCATCAAGCCACATTTTCATGCAGCCACTTCAACTGGCATCTTGGTGCTTTCGCTCATATTTTAATCTAACGTTATGTGGTCGTTATAAACAACTTTATGTAAATGGCACATTTGCTCAGCAGTTCCTAAGGATGAACTCAACCAAGTGCTGTGCTCACTGGTGCTAAAAATATAATATACACAGACAAGAAACATTATACAGACTGAGAAGGCTGTAGTTATCTAGGAATATAAATGTATGTGACAATAATTAATAAAGAAAGGGATCACGGATTTGAAAGAGAGTAAAGAAAGGGAAGGGAGACATGAGAGGGGTTTTTCTATATAGGCATCAGCAATGCAATTACCACAAGAAACTTATTATTTGTGAACACCTCTTACCCATCCACACTTGTGAGCGCGACAAAGCCATGAGCGTTTCCAGCATTTGTTAACCTGGCCTAGGAGATGCCGGTGTGGGAGATTCACCCAAGCAGCTGTGGCATTGCCGGGAACTCCACTCAAGGAGGTCTTATAATAAGAGGATTTTTTAAAAAACATTGTGGCTCAGTTTAGTATCGTTGTTATTTCCACTACATATAGTGTGATCCTTTTTACCCCCAACCTATCTGTAATATCTTTCTTGTTACTTTAGATTCAGAGTGTAGAGATACACTCTAGGCCAACATGGATCACAAAAATCTATTATGTGATGTTAAAGTTGATCCAGCTTGCTAGCTAGTTGCCTCTCAATTGTCTTGTGGGGTGTCTACCATTTCATCAGCCCTAGCACCGCCCTGCTTTCCAGCTGGGTATTTCCTACTGAGTCCTACCAAGTGATGGGGTATCCCCTCATCTCAGGTCCGCTGTTCCACAATTTGTCACTGACATTTCTGGTCCACTAAGATTCCATATGGATTTTAGAGTCACAAAGAAGTTTCAATAGGGTGCATTGTTTCACCATAAGGAAGAAAACTCAAGCGCGTCCCCTGAGCAGAGAGGGTGGTAATGGGTTTTCCTATTCCATTTTACTTAAGAAAGAAACGGACTTCAGAGAAGATGATTTTCAAATTCTATTATTTACAAGAATCAAAGTAATTCAGAATAAAGGGTCTGACAAGAAAGGCTTTTGAGTTTCTTGCTCATTGTATCCCACTAGGAACAGCTGGTGTCCTGTCAGTCAAGTTTAATAGAAATGAATCTGGGAAGAGGCTAACAGCAAATTCAAGGGAGTAGCCAGGCTCTCGGTAACTCAGTTCTCAGTGTAATGGCGTGCTTATTAGAAATAGAAGGTCACTCGCCTCAAAATTTCCCCAAAGGCACAGTTGCCAAATTGACTTCTGAGCCAGTCTTCTTAGCACTATTAATTCAATAAGGCAGTAAGCTGGCCTGCAAAGGCGGCCTGTTTGCAAAGGGGGATAGCTGGGCTGAGGAGCTGAGGACCCATGCTTGCTAGAAAAGTGATCTGGGAAAGCAAAAGCTATGCTTGCTCTCTCTCCGACAAACACCTTCCTGATAAAGACCTAACACGCTTTTTCTTTAGGGAACAGTTGACTGGAATGGACTGGCTTCCTTCCCCAACCTCTGGTCAGCAGCAAGGCAGTCTGCTTTCTGAGCAGAGATAAATCCGAGGTTTGGTCTCAAGAGTGATGCTGGCTACAGAGCACAGGGCCCTCACAGGTTCTTCTTGGCTTGGGCACTGTTGAAAGACACCTGGCAGGGAAGTTGGCCTTGAAACCAGGACTTGGCAGCAAACTGTAATTAAATGAAATTTGATCGCGGAATGCTTGTTGATTTTAACTTGTCTAAGGTTCCAGACTTGGGCAGCAGGCTGAAACCTGCTGTGATTGTAATCAGTGCAATCGATAGCTTCTAGAAAGAAATTTTTCTAAGAGGGTCTCCAAACATCATCTTCTACCTGCAAGGCTAATCAAACCGTGTCAGCAAACCTCCCTGGTGTTACTCACCAGCATTCCCGGACGCCAAGAAGGGGCACACACACAACCTTTCAGGGTACACTGCTTGCTAAATGGCTTTTTACTTACAAACACCAGCATGTTTTCACCAGAAACCTTTCTTTTAAAAAACGTTGCTCTCTAGAGGACATCTTCCCACCTTAAATTTTCACGGGCAGCACGTAAACAGCCAACATCGCCACCTTCACCCACGGGTCACTGGGCATCAACTTAGAGAAAGCAGGTCAGATTCATCAGCTTACTGCAGTGATGGGCCCCGACGGGCTCCGGGCCCTCTGGGTGGCCAGAACAGAGGGTTATGCGGAACCTGCTACAGGTTTGGGCGCGTTGGGCTTTGCTCTGAATTTGGAGGTGTCTAAAGCAAAGGATTTTATCCAGAAGCAAGAAGACAACAGAAAGACTGACCCATAATGAGAGCTAATATTGATGGCTCATGTTGATTGGATTGGGAGGCGCCTAGATACGTTGAGTCCCTCTGGGGTGCCTGGGAGGAGGTTTCCACAAATGACTAAGGAGAAAGACCAACACAGAATTCAGGCAGTGAGCACTGTCCCTCAGGCTGGAGGCCCAGAGAGAATGGGAAGGGTGAGTGAGCAGCCAGCTCTTACAGGCCGCCATGAGGTGAGCATTGTTCTCCCACCAGGCTGTTCCTCCAGGCCATCTCTGCCTCCTTTAGAGGTCTAAGAACAATGGAGCCAGGCTATCACCGACAGAAAGCCATTTCCAGGAGTCAGAATTTCTCCTTTAAAATTGCTTTGGACACTCTGTCACAGTGATTGAATAAATAAAGTCATACAAAACACCACCAAAGAGTAGAGAGGCAGCCACCCACTTTAGATAGCCAAGGAAACTGCCTGGACCTTTTCTGTGGTTTGGATACAAGTAATTCTATACGCACATCTGCCTGCTAAGTTTTGCTTTTATTCTTGTTTTTCGAGTAATATAACTTCGGGGATTTTATAGACAAAAGCAAGCACTGGTCTGCTGAGGTAATCATTCTGTAATTCAATCAACTATGACTCCGTGAAGCACAAGTTTGTACATCTAGACCAGTGGGTTTGGTACCTGGGGGCCTGACATACCCTGCCGTCTCAGACCCTAACGCTTCACTGAGTTCAAGGCCGCCCTTGATGGTGCTATCAATTACGCGTACTAAACAGGAAAACGCCGCATCACTACCCTCTGACCAATGAAACACATAAAACAACACACAGGCAGCTCAGACACTTTACAGAAGGGCAGTTTCTGCTTCTGGGCCTGTGTCCATCAAATTGTTCACTCTCACAAGAAAATGTGAACAACACTCATTCGTCGGGTATGCGCCAAATAGCCAAAATCAGGCACAATAAATTTCACAAAAAATTCAAGTGTAACTACCAGACAGCCTGTCTTTAACATTACCACATGTTAAAGGACAGACGTTGTTCTAGGGAGAATTACTAAATAGAAGAAATATTTCCCTGTCATGGCAGAGCTTGCAAACTAGCCCCTCAGCCTGGATCTAATCTAAAGGTATGATTTATTTGGCTCCTCCGATAATACCCTGTAAGTGTTAGTTTATGGAAGGAACATATTTTTAAAATTCTGGCTTTGGGGACAAGAGATTCTCCCATACTCTGTGCTATGCTCACTGAACCCTGCTCACTCTTGTCCTATGCCATCCCCACAACCTGCTAGAGACTTGCTGAACCCAGTTTATAAGGCAGGAAAATGAGGCACAGAGTTTCAGCATTTAGTCCCAGGTCACACAGCATGGGGTCACTTTAAGCCCCAGAAATGTGACCCAGTCTGCCGCCTGTGAGAGTCTTACAATGTGTTGAAAGGCTTAAAACTAAGACCCAGTGGAGAAGAAGAACCTATCTATTGACATATGGCAATCAGAAGACATCTGGACGGCTGCCCAAGTACTTTTCAACTTCTTTGGGTAATTTTCCACAAGTATTTATTTTGTACAAATTAAATTTGGGCTGGGTGGCGGGAAGCAGCCCACGGCTGATCCTACAACACTGTTGTATGTGATCCTCTGATATACACACATGGTGTGGGATGACCAAGGCAGGTTAATAGATGCAATCAGATCCCTCATATATTAAGTTTTCTGTGTATTAAGAATATTTAAAATCTACTCTCTTAGCAATTTCCCAGTAGACAGTACATCACTATTAAATATGGTCCTTACCTTACATGTATGAAATGTCTCCTGGCCACACTTATCTTGCCTAACTGAAATTGTGTATCATTTGATCAACACTGCGCCAATGACACCACCCTTAGTAATCCCCTCTCTGATCTCTGATTCCATGAATTCAATAGTTTTTATCCCACATATGAGATTAGATGTGTCTTTCTTAGCCTCTCTCATTTTTGGCATAGTCTCCACAAGATTCATGCTGCTTTGTAAATGATAGAATTTACCATGTAAGTGGAAACTGTTCTTTTGTTTTCCTGGCCATCCAGGAAATAAAACATTCGCAGCCTATAGAGGGGAAGCCCACATCAGAATACTTTTAAAAGCTGAAAAGATTTCCACTGTGTAGGAATCACACTTTCTGCATCCACTTACGTGTTAATAGGCACTATGTTGATTACATATCTTGGCGATTGTAAGCAATCATACAATGGAGGTAGTATGAGACAGTAATCACAATCACACTATCTGACAGTGATTTCATTTCCTTCACAGATGTATTAGCTACTTTTCTCGGTGCTGTGACAGGAAATTCTGACAAAAGCATTTTGAGGAAGGGGATTTATTTCGGATCATAGTATGAAGATACAGTTCATCATAGTGGGAAAAGGAACTTGAGACAGCTGACCCACACTGCATCCACAGTCAGGAAGCAAGAGTTATGAGTGTTGGTAGCAATCTCTCTTTCTCCCTTTTATTCAGTCTGCACAAGAGTCCACAGAATGGTGCTGCCCACAGTTAGGTGGGTTTTCATACCCCTTAACATAATCTAGACAATATTTCATAGATATGCCTAAAGGTTTGTCTCTTGAGTGGTTCTAGATCCTGTCAGATTGACAATATATATAAGCTATTACAAAATGCCCTTGCCAAATTGACATGTAAACATGTTGCTACTAAACCATAATCTTCCATCCCTCATCTCCATACGCATATGGTCATCTCATAATTCAAAACACATTCAGATCACTTCAGAACCCCCATATTTTTTAACAGTTTAATAGAACTCATCGGTATAAGGACTGAATCTTTCCTGAGACTCAAAAAGTCTCTTAACTGTGGCTCCTGTAAAATCATAAAAATAAGTTACATGTTTCTGACATACAATGGTGAAGAGTCAACATTCCTGTTCCAAAAGGAAGGATGAAGCTTAGCAAGAAATAATCAAACCAAAGCAAGATGGACCCGATTAAGGAAGGCAACAAGCTCTGCGGCTGCATGTCTGGTACCTGGAACTCAACCACAAAATCATCTGGGAACCAAAGGCCTTAGCTAGCCCTGCCCCTCCATCGCTGTTGCCTGTAGCACGAGTGTGCACGCTTGCGCATGCGCACCAAGCCTCTCTTGTGAGTCAGCTGCACTCCACGCTTGTATCTTTCCTCAATGGGCGTCACATGGTCCTAGCATCTCCAACATCCTGGGGTCTCTATTGAAATTTAGAATTCACCTTTCCAGCTTCATGCAATGGCCCCTCAGCGTTTCCTTGCGGGAACTACCACCTTGCTATACATTGCCTGGCCTTAGCAGCACTCTAGAACTGTGATGTAAGACTCCATGACCCCCCACAGTCCTGCATCTTTCATGCCTACAAAACCATTCCACGTGGACAAATATGCCAAGTTTTGTTGGCCAACTTGGGGTGGAGCTTTGTTCTTTTTAAACTTGGACCACCTTCAGCAGTGTTCTCAAGCATCTTTCCAGGTGACATTGCGCAGCTAGATCAATGAAGTGCCCTGCAGTGACCTGTGTCCTGATGATGCTGCCACTTTGATAATCAGCATAAAGTCTGACGACTCCACAGGCCACCCCTAAACAGATGCCAGGGAGGTATAAGAATGTTACTATGTCAGGAGAAGTATAATAATGTTCACAGAGACACTGCTCCTAGCAGATAAGCAGACACCAAATGTCTGTCAACAAGAGAAAGGAAGAGAACATGACCGACCGACAGTGTAAAGCAGAAAGAGGGACCGTGTCTGCACGAGAACACAAGCACATTTCCACATCAAGTTAAATGAAAACAAACAAAGCTGGGAGACCACACACGGTATTCTCCAGCCTCAACGTCAACCAAAGCCTAACCATACAATACACCTGCTACTGAACTTGAGCTCACAGCTTAGGCCCATGAGCTGGGTCAGGACACTTGTCTTCAGCAAGCCAATTAAAGAATCTAATTAATAATGGAAAGCAGAAGTAGGAGATTTATTCAGTGTGGTCCCTCTGGAAGAGGGATAAAGAGATTGATCCAGTGAATGACCCCTACCACTACCCCTACCCCAAAGCTGTCTGTGGGTCCTGAAGTGAGACTGAAGTTTAAACACAAGGCCAGGATATATACACCTGAGTGGTCCCAGGTCAAGGTGTGGTCCCACCCACTATTTATCCATCATTACCTGGGTTTTAGTGTCCTGGAAGGTGGTCAGCAGGTTAGACCTGTAAGAAGTGTCTTTCCTGGAGACAAGCTTCCTCTCTGGCTAGGCCCTTATCCTGATGCCAGCATAAGATTACTGGGGAAACGCTCACTGGTTCAATGGTCTGATAATCAAATTAAGAGACACAAGTGGTTCTTCATTTCTACCAGGCCGCTTACCTACCCATATAGAAAAAGACTTGTGTATAACGTCAAGGGGAATAAGACACAAACTTCAAGGTCTGCATGAAAGGAGGCAGACTGTGGTAGGGCAAGTCACATAAGAGTCCCCAAGTTGGGTGCTGGGTTCATGGTTACACGTTACAGCTTACCATATCAATTTTATGCACTATTGATAATATATTTCCCCCAAAAGTGGTAGGAATGCATTATCTCCAAGAAACAAATCAGAGGTGGAAAATACTTAAAAAAAAAAAAAAAAACAAGACTACAGAAATGTGTATGTGGCCAATAATGGTCCACTTACAATTTTACTATGCATTAACCACAAAATGCAGAAACATGATGCCATTATGTATTGATCTCTAAGTAACTGATATTTAGTAGATAAGAACATTGAATATTGCAAAATATAGCAATCTGTCAACTTACACATAGGAATCCTATGTGTATACATGTGAGCTTGGGTGTGTGTGTGTATGAGTGTGTGTATACGTGTACCACTTGGGTCTGTGGGTGTGCTCACCTGTGCAGGAGCACACAGGTGCATGATGATTGTGTCTACCTCCAATGACCTCTCCCTAAGCTTTGGAGACAGGGTCTTGCACTCAACCTGTGGCTTACTAGCTTCGTTAAATGGCTGCCCAGTGAGCACCTGGGACCCACCTGTGTCTGGCTGCCAGCACTGGGGTGATAAGTATAGGGAGCTACAGTTGGCTTCTATATGATGCTGAGAATCAGGACCCAGGTCCTCACACATGGACGGCAGGCCCTGTGTCTGAACTACCTATCTCCTAAATCCCTACTCAGTCTTGCTTTGTAAGTTATAATTATATATTTTATTTAATGCATTAATATCAAAACATTTGCAATTCAGGCTGTAGAAATGGCACAGTGCTTAAAAATACTGGCAGCTATCCCAGACAACCCGGGTTCAATTCCCAGCACCCACACAGAAGCTCACAAACATCTGTAACTCCAGTTCCAGGGGCCCCAGTGCTCTTTTCTGGCCTCCATGGGCACTATATACACCCATATGCATACAATAAAGATAAAAAACTTGTGAAAATTATTTTCAACACATGACTAAGATATTAGAATTGCTAATGATATCATATGTATTACATTTTAGGTCTTCAAAATGTACTGTGTATTTTACACTGTTGGGGACAGATTAGAAGGGTCTTCTGCCATTGTTGAAGGAGGCATATCACTGCAGGTAGGTTTTGAGGTTCCAAAAGCCCATACCAGGCTTATTCTCCTATCTCACTGCCTGAAACTTGCAGATCAGATGTGAGTTCTCGACTACTGCTCCTGACCATGCTGACCTGTTGCCAGGCTCCCCAATATGCTAATCATGGACTAACTAACCCTCTCAAACTGTAAGTAAGCCTTAATTAAGTGCTTTTCGCTATAGGTTTTCTTGGTTATGGTATTTTTCCAGAGCAGTAGAACAGTAACTAAGACAGACAAGCTATTAGATTCCAGCGTGACATTTTCATGTATGCATATGGTCAGTCACCCACAGTGATCATGGCTTCTTGACGTGCACCATGCACAGAGTAACACTACACATGAAGACATGGCATGGCTGTGTTTCTTTACAGCTCTGCCCAAAGGAAGAGCTTCTGACAGCAAGTTACATCACATAAAAATGTGCAGAATTCGAAGACAGTCATTCCTGTCTCCAAAATTCATTCCCACAAACCTGCAGCTCCACTTTCTTTGTCTCTTTCAACAACCCCACGGCCTTGATCCTGGCATAGCAATGTGTTCTGCTCCCTGTGAGGCAGCTTGGTCACACCTCTCTAGGCCTTCAGACCCAGACCTAGTCTTCCCAATCTCCGCAGTTCAGTCCCAGCGTTTAACAAGGAGCACATCGCCCTATGGATAATGCTGCAAACGCTGAACTTGAAACATCAACCCGGGAGCCTGACAGCTTGCATGTCTGCCTCCCATGAAGCTTTGAACCTCTTGAGGATGGAGTCAAACATTTCCATTTATATCCCTCCAAAGTCACGAGTGCCCCCGGAATCACACGATTCCATTCTAGGAACACGGATGCATTCAAGCTTCAAGACAACAGAAAAGACTCCCAACTCCAGCATGTCCTGAGAGGTTCGCAGCATCCAGCTCCGGTCAGGCCCTCCAGATTCTCTTTCACCTGCACCTAACAGACAGCACTCCAGAAACCCACCAGCAGGAACTGCTCTGAGCGTGGAAGAGTCCACAGGCTGCAAAGTCTGGAAGTCCTGCAAGAAGCCACCTCTGAGAATTGACAATGCCATTGTGATCCAAGGCTCTCCCAAGGGGATCTAAGACATTGTGCCCTGGATCTCACCTCACTATAGTCACCTCTTCACCTGGGCACCTCTGGACACAGTCTATAACTGCATGCAACAGCAAAGTCTCCAAACCACGAAGGTTTCCCGTAAGGAATGTTTATCCTGCTTCATATTGCAGTATGCTTTCTCTCCGACTTTGAATACATTCCTGTTCCACAATCCTAATTTTCTTCTACCACGTTCTCTATGTCTACTTATGTGTTTCCAGCTTTTAAAACGTCATGTGGGTCATCCTCTTTGGATGTGAGAGATTGGTTCTGTGTCACCAGCACAGAGCAAAACCCCTGGCACATGACAGAGCTCCACACAACCTGGCAGCACTGGCACAAGGCTGCTATGCCCAGGTATGCTATTCCCAGTTGAGAATGCTTTTCCAGGATGCCCAGGGATGCTTTCTTTTTGGCTTTGCTTCTTCACTCTTCAGGTTAGAGGGAGCATTCCTCAAGGTGATTATGCAAGACAGTTTGCAGGTTCTTAGATAAACAAATTAGAGTGCCAAGTAGTTGCTTTCACAACTTTCAAACTAATTGCTAAACGCCATAAGCTTCTTAAGTTTCCTCTTAGCTGTGTCGCCTACATACTCTGAGAGGCCTATGTTTGACCACAGTTAATTATAATGGGAGTGAGAGAAAAGGAAATGAAGAAATGTTTAGTATAGACTTTTATTCCTTCTACACGCAGGGACACACATGCGCCAAAACACCACAACCTCAGGAGGCAACAGCAAAAGCTGACTTTCAATGCCACCATTGGGTGAGGGAGAGCAAAACCAAACCTTAGTTCAAACTTCTCAGGGAAGCCTTAGGAGATGATATCCGCCCTTGTTTAATACCTTCAGATACACCGTAACTCATTAGATTTTGATTGGTTTTTGTTAGAGTAAGCAATAAAGACCCATTAAGGAAAAACTTTTTCTGGTCAAGAATTTCTGGCCTAGGTGGAGACCTAACTTTGCAGCTGTGGCCAAGGGCACCCCCAGGAAGGCTGCCTCACTTTGAGCCATGTTGGAGAACTAGATGGAATAATAGTCCTTTGATGAGATGCTGTACTTTTCCTCCCAGAACGCCCCTCTAGCACAGTGGATTACTGGACCACAGCCATGTGGCTACACAGTCTGCCAGCTTTTCTAACTTATTAAGAGTAGTGTAACTTTCCTTTCTCTTCTGTCTTTTTCTAAGCATGCTTTCCTTAACATTTTGTACCTTTTCACTCTTGCCATGATAGATTATCGGGCTCTTTTCCTTCTCTCCTCTGCCCTCCTCTTCTGAAAAGCTGCTAAGATTTGCCTGTTCCCTGCCCTGATGCTTTTTTCTTTTAAACTCTACTGAAACTATCCTTAAGCTTCTCTTTGAATCCATTCTTAAATTCCCTTATTAAAGAGACTAAGTTCCGGGTGGTGGTGGCGCACGCCTTAAATCCCAGCACTCGGGAGGCAGACACAGGCGGATCTCTGTGAGTTCGAGGCCAGCCTGGTCTAGAAGAGCTAGTTCCAGGACAGGAACCAAAAGCTACAGAGAAACCCTGTCTCGAAAATCAAAAAAACAAAAATAAATAAATAAAAATAAAAAAATAATGAGACTAAGAACCCCAATATTTCCCCCATATCAGCTTCCTAGCTTAGCTTGGGGCTGAAGGAGCACCGCAAGGGACAGGTTAGGGCACACATCTGCACCGTCCCGACCACAGGGACAGCATTCTAGTGCACGAGATTTAGAGGAACTACAATACTGTGGACTGGGTGCATTTTACTGTCATTCTAGGGGAACACAATTCTTAACTGTTGTTTCTGCCTCACTAGGAGACTGGAGGCTTGCTGACAATTTCCTGGGAGGTGCTGTCTCAGGCAAGACAAGTTCAGCTGAGTCAATCTTCTTCAAATTCCTACAGTTCCTGCAACATTTTCATAGCTTTCAGAACAGCACGAAAGTTGGCCTTTTGACCCATCGCTCAATACTTAGGCTTTTTTCCATCAATCAAAAATATGTGTGAGATAGTCTATATCCTTATGATCTTGATTATTGATTGGTTAATGGTACTGCATAGCCAGTCAGTTTATCTCACAGCTGAATTCAGGATGGGAGCTCTTCCACTGAGCAAACTTATAGGAAGTGGTTACTGCAAGACAGTCACCATTGTCATGGTGATGTCACTGTGACGAAAAAGCAACATAGAAAATGTCAGGTGACTTGCTGCTGGCATGCAAGATTTTCAAATAGACAGAGAGATGATCATTTTTATTATCTTGCTCATGCCCCTAGCCCCACGAGAGAGAGAGAGAGAGAGAGAGAGAGAGAGAGAGAGGATCTGTCTGTCTCCCCTGTCCCAATCTCTCTAAAAGTGAGAGCAAGGCTGAAATTCAAACCAACTCTTCTCAGCATAAAGACATTACTACCCCACATCTTAGAAACCATTGTCTGTAAGACCAGTCACCCAGAAAGCAAGCCTGCCAGCATCTCCTGTGGAGTCCATGATGGATATTCAGGAGTTGGCCTGCACACTTCTTAACAGTCCACTTAGTAAGAAAGGCTAACGTACCTGGTGTGCACACCTGAATCTGTCAAGCGCATCATTGTAGAGCTGTATGAACTAGAAATCTGAGAAGCTTCTATAAAGCAAAGGACACTGTCACTAAGACAAAAAGGCAACCTACTGACTGGGAGAAGATCTTCACCAACCCCGCAACTGACAAAGGGCTGATCTCCAAAATATATAAAGAACTCAAGAAACTAGACTGTAAAAAAACTAATCAACCCAATTATAAAATGGGGTACTGAGCTGAACAGAGAATTCTCAACAGAAGAAGTTCAAATGGCCAAAAGACATTTAAGGTCATGCTCAACTTCCTTAGCAATCAGGGAAATGCAAACCAAGACAACTTTAAGATACCATCTTACACCTGTCAGAATGGCTAAAATCAAAAACACCAATGATAGCCTTTGCTGGAGAGGTTGTGGAGTAAGGGGTATACTCATCCATTGCTGGTGGGAATGCAAACTTGTGCAACCACTTTGGAAAGCAGTGTGGCGGTTTCTCAGGAAATTCGGGATCAACCTACCCCTGGACCCAGCAATACCACTCTTGGGAATATACCCAAAAGATGCCCTATCATACAACAAAAGTATATGCTCAACTATGTTCATAGCAGCATTGTTTGTAATAGCCAGAACCTGGAAACAACCTAGATGCCCTTCAATAGAAGAATGGATGAAGAAAGTATGGAATATATACATATTAGAGTACTACTCAGCAGTAAAAAACAATGACTTCTTGAATTTTGCATACAAATGGACGGAAATAGAAAACACTATCCTGAGTGAGGTGAGCCAGACCCAAAAAGAGGAACATGGAATGTACTCACTCATATTTGGTTTCTAGCCATAAATAAAGGACATTGAACCTATAATTCGTGATCCTAGAGAAGCTAAATAAGAAGGTGAACCCAAAGAAAAACATATAGTCATCCTCCTGGATATTAACCTTCATCAGGCGATGAAAGGAGACAGAGACCCACATTGGAGCAATGGACTGAAATCCCAAGTTCCAAATCAGGAGCAGAAGGAGAGAGAGCACGAGCAAGGAACTCAGGACCACGAGGGGTGCACCCACATACTGAGACAATGGGGATGATCTATCGGGAACTCACCAAGGCAGCTGGACTGGGTCTGAAAAAGCATGGGATAAAACTGGACTCGCTGAACATAGTGGACAATGAGAACTGTTGAGAAGTCAAGAACAATGGCACTGGGTTTTGATCCTACTGCACGTACTGGCTTTGTGGGAGCCTAGGCAGTTTGGATGCTCACCTTACTAGACTGGAAGGAGGTGGGAGGTCCTTGAACTTCCCACAGGGCAGGGAACCCTGACTGCTCTCCGGGCTGACGGGCTGACGAGGGAGGGGGACTTGATTGGGGGAAGGGGAGGGAAATGGGAGGTGGTGGCAGGGAGGAGGCACAAATCTTTAATAATTAAATAAATAAATAAAGGAAAAAAATTACACTTAAATTGAAGATTAGGAAGGCCAATCAACTGATTTTATATATGTGTGTGTATTTCTGTGTGTGTGTGTGTATGTGTGTGTGTTGTGTGTACTGGAGAGTGGGAATGTTGTATATCAAAAGCCAAGATGGCATTGAACTCTTCTTAGTCCCTTTCATTGCCCCCCCTGACCTGATATGCTTTTTGACAAAAGGAAAATCCTTGGATTGCACTCACTTAACACAGTAAGTTTCAAAAAACCCAGGAACTAGGAACTCACGAGACAACACTTGAAATCGGCAGCAGAGACTTAGCTGCTTTACACAATACGCCGTTCTTATGTCCCCACCACAATCTTCATGACTTTCTTTTGTTCTGGAACTAGTAAAAATGCACAGAACTATTTCAGTCTTGGAGCAGGTCGCTTGCTCAGAGCAACGTGCATCTGTGTTCTTGGGGCATGGCCACTCATATCTGGCTGAGAATGAATGCTTTCTTATTCCCTTTGGAACAAGGCCGTTTCAGGTTTGCATCTGTAACCGTCTCCAGGGACACAGCCCTGAGCTCCTGAGGAGGAATCATTGAGTTTCTTGGCCAAGGGGATAAAACGGATGCAGAATTAAACAAACCAACAGTCTTTAAGGACTCAGCTGAACACTTGCCATTCCAAACACATGTCTTGGGATGCGATATATTTACTTAAAAGGCCAAATTACAAACATTTTGTCACTTTGGCATACAAGCATAGTTAAGCTGCCTGCCAAGAGGAAAGCCTTGTGTGGCTCGAGAGTGTCTTCTGCAGTCCCCTCAACGGAAAGCTGAAGAGATCTCTGGTGGGGAGCAGGTGGAGCCCAACTTTCCCACAGGAAAGAGCAGCTTCCCAGTTGTGTTAGAGACTGGAAGGCACCCTCAAAAGAGCTGGTTTCCACCCCTATCTAATGCCATCCTAACCATGGTGGGACTCTGAGGTTACAACCTCAGTCTAGACCTGCAGTAGCCAGGCAGGACAGGGGCCTTCACGTCACAAAAGGAGGCAAAGGAGCTGTGTACGAATGTGTGTGGTACTGGAAAACACATCACCTCCCTCTCCAGATACACAGCTCCCAAGGCCTTGAGACTCTGCGGAGGCTAACCACCTCCCATGTATCAGCACAACGGACTTAAGAGGGTGAGGCTCCTCACAGGGAGGGCTGAGAGAGCACAGTGAGCTGCATCCGACCCCAGTTCTGAAGAGAGCGTGAGCTGACCTAAGGAGCCCACAACATCATCAGTCACAGCCATGTGACAAGGCGGTCACAAAAGCCCCAAGGGCAAGATTCAGAGTATTACAGATGACATCTCACATCCCTCAAAGGTCAGGCAGTGACAGCTTGGTCCCAAGCCTTAACGGCTGGGAGGAGGTGGAGAAACCTATAGGTGAAGCAAAGCAGTTGGGTCCCTGGGGCAAGACCTTTATTGAAGGCAATAGTAGGATATGGCACCTTCCTCTCTTGGTTTCTTGGCCACCATGAGCTCAGCTGCTGCCCTGTGCCCTGTCACATCCCCCAATGTGACCACAGTCTGAAATCTCAAAGAACCGTGAGCCTGAGCAGACCATTCCCCCCCCCCTTTAAGTTGTTTCCCTTCGGTGTTGTGTCACATGACAAGAGGCTGCCCACCACAGAGAGACAAGGGACAGCTGAACTGGGTGCTCCTGGGGGGAGGTGTGCCTGGAGAGGCACGAGATTCCACTCTGCTTCTCACCTCACCCTCTGAATCTCCTCAGCTGTGTCTCTGATGATTCTTTCCTTGCCGGTGGCCATGCTTGAGGAGTGTGTTCCTGTGAGTGAGGTGAACTGTCTCAAGCAATCACCAAACAAGGGGAACTCACTGACTTATATACAGCTGGCCAGTGAGAACTACAGGTCACCATCCAGGGCTTGTGGTTGGCACCCGAGAAGGTTGGGGCAGATATGTGAGCCCTTCCCAGGTGGGATGTGACTCCAGCTCCAGATAGGTTGTATCTGATGTCTGGACTGAGTTCAGTTGTGCAACTCCCACAGTGCTTCCTATCTAAGAAATGCTGGTGTGCAAAGTATTATTTTGAGTGTGCAAGGAGGGGGAAAACCGAAGAGTTTTTCTTATGTCTCAAACTACGGAAAGCTGAAAGAATAGCTCGGAGGGGCTGCAGTTTTAAATGTTTTGGCAAACTCGTATTCTGATGTTCCCTGGGTCACTGGAAGGCAAACAAGCAGCAGATGTCCTTCCTGTGTGTCCTTTCCAGAATCTCAATAAGGAAATCACCGATGAGCTGCGAGCCTTTGCTTCGGGACAAAGACAACCCTCGCAGCCCTGGACAAAATGCTGCCGCGGAAATAAAGACTTCCAAGATTCCAATCCACAAGCCTCTCCTCAAACCATAAGGAGCAAAGAGATAGACCTTCCCTGGCCTAAAGCCAAGTCCAGCTGTCTTCAGTCTAAAGAATAGTCTCATCTGCCCCATCCCACATGGTAGCCACTACGAGCTTCGTGGCGCTAATTAAATTTAAATTAAAATTAAGTAAGCATAAAACTTCATTCCTGCGGAGGCACTAGCCATCACCCACAGAGGTCCGACAGGACCGCGCCACTGCCCCTGCTGGCGACCAGCTCCCTCCCCACCCCCAACATACTAACAACTCTGTCTTTAGTCATTTAGCAATTACCCAGGAGAAAGTATTGCTTGCTGGGCCAGAAACTAAAGGAAAAAAAAAGCAAATCATGATTAAGACAAAGTTTTAGAAAACACAGAGTCAACAACCCAAGATGCAGACACTGTAGCTGAGCAGTGACGACTGTCCAGCTCCAGCCTCTCCTTATGAAGCCGGTGATCTCTGGCAGAGCCAAAGACTTCTGAACCAGAATCTTTGTCCTCGGAAAGCACCCCAAGTCAGTCCCACAAGCAGTTACTGCTCTCCTAAATTAGAATGAAGGATGAGAAATGGGACTGAGGGAGTCTGTTTGTTTGTTTCTCCCTGCTACATGAGGCAGTGGCCTTTGGTATACACAGAGAATCAGGAGAAAACCAAATCCTGCTCATTGGCCAATCAATGGTCACGCTTATGTCACCCTCCAATGTTGTACTCACTGACTGTCACCAGCGTGCACAGTGAGTGCCACCAGCATGCACAGCGACTGTCACCAACGTGCACAGTGAGTGCCACCAGTGCACACAGTGTCACCAGAGCACACAGTGAGTGCCACCAGTGCACACAGTGTCACCAGAGCACACAGTGAGTGCCACCAGTGTGCACAGCGAGTGCCACCAGCACACACAGCAAGAAGCACATTCAGCAGGTATCAGCACCATGGCCCGTCTCAGGACTTCCTGTGCAGCCACTCCCTTAGAGAAGGTTCAGAAGGTCTCTCCATTCACAAGTGTGTGAGTGTCAGCTAGCTGTACTTAGCGAGCCACAGCCCTGTCACTTGAAACTGCTCGCCTCTGGCCAAGTTTCATCCAGGAGGGAGGCACAGCGACGCATGTGAAATGAGGATTAAAGTAGGGGCCCGCTGGCAGGAAAGCTGACACAGTGAAATTAGTGTCACAACATATAAGTGTTGCCTCACGAAAGGGGGGAAAGCCTTCGTTCCAACCAATTAGTCATCTCTCTGGAGATCGGTGCTGTCACGGCTCTTGGACACACCACAGTGCCTGGAGTGGACTTCCCCCAGAGGATCCTGGGAGTTACACGTGGCCACAGAACACATTATCTTTCACTAATTGCAAGCAAAACTGGGAGCGCTCACAGGCACGCAACTAAATCGTGGGGCCACGAAACTTTGGAGTTTCCATGACCAGATGGCCCCAATTCACGGAGAAATAAAACATCAGACACGCAATCTCAAGCCTGGTTTTCTCCTGCTCAGGGGGAGAAAGAAAAAAAGCCTTTAATTGCATGAAGGTGGTGGGGTTGCCTCTGCTGGAAGCATAACAACCATTTGCTTTGAAAGCGGTCACAAGCAGAGTTTGATGCTTCCAGCAAGGTATGCTTTGCACTAGTCAGGCAGCCGCTGGTTTATCTGTGCCGCCATGAAAATTACTACACTGTCAGTGCTGGGTAGTGACTGCCAGCTCGACACAGAGTCACCCGAGAAGAGGGATCCCCAATCGAAGATCTGCCTTCATCAGACTGGCCTGTGGGCATGTCTATGGGGTGTTATCTTGAATTGATGCAGGAGGGCCGTGGGCAGCGCCACCCCTGGGCATGTGGTCCAGGATTATATAAGAAAACAGGCCGAGCAAGCCAATGAGTAGAGAACAGAAGCAAATGGGACACTGTCTTCTCCCTTTCTATGCCTTCTAGACAGTGGGCTAAACATTTAATGTAAGTTAGAGGCTAACATTAATATAAGTTACAAGGTTAGCAATATGTGCTATCCTTTACCAAGGCATTTCTTTCTGTGGCCAAGGGAAAATGGAAGCTGCTACTCCAAAGACAAGGGAGTGGGGTGCGGTGGGAAGGAGGAAGGGAGGAAGGGAAAGAGAAAGGGAGGGAGGGAGGAAGGGAGAGAGGAAGGGAGGGAGGGAGAGAGGAAGGAAGGGAGATGCCCTTGAGAGAAATGGCAGAAAATGGAACAAAGATGACCAAGGCCTGCTCTGTGGGTTACACATTCACAACGGAGTATTTTCTACCAAAGCTGGAAAACTGCGGTACTACATACTGCTACCTGGAGCAAAACATACAGCAGGGCCTTCAGCTAAAGATACTTATATTTCAGTTGTTACTTTCAAAATTGAAATAATATTCCTGAAGAGGATTATAAGGAATTTATGAAGACTGTGCATTCAAGACTGGAAAACTAATTAAAGACTTCGGCTAAGGTCATCTTTTTAAAGCATGAAAAATGAGGCTAATGGAATCTATGAATTCATTAGAATGGACTTTTAGGCTTTGCTGGCAAAAAAAAAAGCTTTTTGGGGAGGGGGTGCAAAAACACACATGTAATAGACACACACAGACTAGGACCCTCGGCAAAGCTCAAGGGGTACTCAAGACGCCAGAGTCTGGCCTCTCCCTGACGGCTGGGAGTTTTAAAGTCTTTGGAGTGATTTAGGTAGGGGTGGTCAGATTGACGAAGAATGGGGAAGCTGATTGGCTCACAACTGTTGTTGAAACATGCCCTGATCTGGCCCTGAACTTGTTGAGACAATCCATCAGTAGAGGGCCCCAAAGAAGGGAGGAAAAGCTCACAAGGCCTTTGTTTGAAGCTGCAGGGCTTTTGCCTCAGGTCAGGAGGATGGGGAAGAAGCCAATCCAGCTTGAAAGTTCCCCTTGCTTGTTACTTAGTCATGGCTCCTCTCCCTCTCTGTCAGTCTAACTCCTAGTCCCACATTTCCCTCTCAGGGGTTACCTTAACTCCTGTCCGGAGTTTAGGGGTGCAGACTAACTGTTTCTGATGCAACAAAAGGGGCAATGCAGAAGGGTGACCAGTCGAGTGACTCAGAGGAGGGCCAATCTAAGGGGTCACTGGTAAGTACTGGAGCCCCAGTTATCAATACAATGAGCCAAATCAGACCGAATTAATAAATCCAGGTTTAATAAACAGAGCAGAGCGAAGCAACTCCCGATTGACTCTCAGGAAGGCAGGAGAGAGAGCACATAGCTGGTCTATAGGCCCCAAGACCCTGTAGGCATGGTCTTGATCAGCCCTGGGGGAGGAGCTGACCCTTGGCGGACTTTCTGAGGGTCAGGATCTGAAATGGGAGGAGTGAAGCCAGAGCGGAGATTCCCAAGCTCAGGATCAATCTTAACAGATGGCAAAGGTCTAAAACCTAAGAGAAGCCTGTGGTGACAGGGTGTCTTCCTGGAGCACGCTATGTGAGTGAGGGAGCATCAATTACAGAAAGAGTGAGCTGTTGGTACTGCTATAATCCCTGCTGGGAGCGTAGTTAGGAAAATATTTGGGGCATATTAGCCTCCAAAGAGAAAGGGGGCAGACAAGAAAACCATCCAAAGAACCTTTGGCAGCTTAATCAGAGGCATTAGCAAGATTGATGGTTTGGCTTAAGAGCTTGAGACGCTTTCCACTGGCAGGGCGAGTTCAGAAGTCAGCCGTCAGGTCTCGTTCATTACAATCCCATGGGGAACATTAAGAGGCAGGGTTAATGAGGAAAATTCTTTGGCATTATGATTAACTTAGTAATCTTACAGCTGGGTGGACCATGCTCCAGAGCCCTACAGAAGACTAAAATCAGGGGAGATGAACTTTCTCCACCTCTTGATTGACATGTTTTGTTTGATGGGCATGTTTTGTTTGACAGATGGCAATGTAACTGCAAGCAGTCGTCCATTATGTCAGCCTTCTGCACGGGGGCTGGACACCTAAAACTTTGCAAGGGAAGTCACTTAAAGTCATTGTCTTACTGGCAGTGCCCTCCCTACAACAGATGCCTGTGCCTGTGTTTCCCATGCAATGTCTGGTGGGGATGGGCATTAAGGGCCAAACCTGAGGGAAATTCAGATTCTATTTGTTGAGGTCACAAGCAGACATCGGTATCTAACTGATGATCTAAAGAGGAAACATAATGCCATTGGGTCTTTTAAATACCAAGGAATACCATTCAATTATCCTGGATATTAATTTAATTTTTAGAATATTTAAATACCTATACTTTTCAGTTATAGGAACTAATATATTCTTTTCCTTTATAAATCAAATTTTGTGGAGTTCAACAACGCTGACTGACATGGTTACAGAAATCCACAGCCACCGGGTGCCTTGACAGTAGCCATGGCTACAGGCATCTTCTAAGTGCCCAGAGGGGTTGCAGCACTGCTCCTGGTTCAGGTCCTCAAAAGGAATATGGGCAAGAGAATAGCAAACATGTCACAGTATCAAGTCAACAGAAAGAGCCCAGACAGTTTTTAACTGACCTATGGTTGCACTATCCATAAGAGGTGGTCCATCCTCTTATCAAACACAGGCTCAGGGTAACGCCTATACTCACCACAAAGAAGGGAGAGGGTTACAGGGTGGGGCATGTCCAACAGTAACAGACATGCTGAAGGATAGACCTCCAGCAACATCAGAATATGACCTTATTTGGAGACACGGCCTCTAAGCAGTAGTTAGGATAAAGGAGTCAGGGCACCTAGCCCAATCCTTAGGAAGAGGGAAAATCTGCACAGAGCTTTGCACAGAGAAAAGGCAATGAGAAGATGCTAGGGGGAGACAGCCATCTACAAAACAGAGGGCAGAAGTCACCAGACACCAGGGAACCTTGCAACAGGTCTTCCTTCACAGCCTCGGAGGGGGCCAATCCCCTACACCTGGATGTGATGGCTATTCTTGGTTGTCAAGTTGACTATATCTGGAATTAACCAAAACCTAAATGGTTGACTACACCTGTGATGGGCTTTTTCTTAACAAAACCATGCAGAGGGTGAAGACCCACTTCTAATTGGGGAGATCCACCTTTAAACTGGGCCACACCTTCCGCTGGCAGTCTCTATAAAGATTGTAGAAGAAGGAAGCTTGCTCTCTCTTTGCCTGTTTGCTCTCCCCCTTGCTGGCAAGTCCATCCCTTTACTGGCATTAGAGCCTATTTCTCTTGAATTCTGGTGTATTCAGAAGATCAGCTAGACACCCAGCCTCATGGAAACACCTACTGGTTCCTTAGAACTTTGTTGGTAGATAGCCATTGCTGAACTAGCTAGACCATAGCTTGTAAGTCATTCTAATAAATTCCACACACATACACACACACACACATGGGGGGGGAGTGGGGAAGGGAGGGAAGGAAAGAAAGAAAGAGGGATTCCTTCTATAAGTCCTGTTCCTCTAGAGAACCCTAACAAATACACTCAATATTGGCTATAATAAGAGGGTAACTTTCTGCTGTTTTATCTTCCGGTCTGGGGTAGTCTCTCTCTGCAGCCCTAGCACATAGGCCGTGCTGTGGAGGGAAGAGGGGAGGGGCAGCGAGCGAGGAGAAGGGAACAGAATGCACACAGGCAGGGAACAGCACATCTGCAAGTGTGGGCTGCAGAAGAGACTCAGAGGAGTGCCTGGGATCTTAAAGAGACAGCTCGGTCCAAAGGGCCCAGGCAAAGCCACACAACATCATCATAAAGAAAACAGTTGGCTCCTGCACCAGTGGTTGCAAGTAGAACTTGTTTGCAGAAACTTACATCAAGGCAAAAACTTGAATCAGAAAAAAAAAAAATGTGAGGCCCCAAGTCAAAGACTTTCAAGAGTCTTAGGGGCAACATCAAGTGTGTCACAGACACAGCTGTGCGATTGATGCCATAAAAGTCTAAGTCACAGAATGAAGCATCCTCCGGAGCCCAGGTTCCCAAAGCAACCATCTGATAAACAACACGGATCCTCAGACAGCGTCCTCAGCCCTCAACACTGTTTTCACTGTTCTCCCCCTGGCACCTGGCGCCTGGCATTGCCACATGTTGTCAGGTCTGAGTTCCACAGGGCACAGGGTACATTTGCATGGCCCACCATGGACAAGATGTCCAGCTAGACTGTGAAATAGCAGGCTTCCTCATCTGCTATGATTTGAGTCTTAAAATGTCCCCCGAAGGATGCTGTGTCAAAGGCTTGGCAACTACTGGAAGGTGGTGGCGCCTTCAGGGTGTGAGGCCCGGAAAGAGCTGCCAGGACGACTGGATCCCTCTCGGCTTCCCGGCTGGCAGGAGGTGAGCAGCTCAGCCTGAGCCTGCACACCTGTCACAGCAGAGTGCGGTCTCACCACAGGCCCCCGAGCGTCCAGGCCAAATGACCCCGGACTTAAGGTGTGAGCCAAAATAAATGTCCTTCCTCATAAGCTGCTTACCTCAGAGTTTTTGTTTCCATGGTGACAGAATGCTGACTACACACTCTCTTCATCAATGACAACACACCCTCCTGTGCTGGCTCGGGTTTTCATAATTAAGTGTGCTGACCATGCAGCACAAGCAACAGACATTTGCTTCTTATATCCTAGGGGCTGAGCCAAAACTAAGGATCAAAGCAGTTCTGTGACTAGCAAGTCCTTCCCTTCTCGGCTTTCAGCTAGAGGATTGCTTGTGGCCCTGTAATGGGTTTGCAATGGGATGTGATGGTTAGTCTAGATCAGTGGTTCTCAGCCTTCCTAATGTTGCGACCCTTAATACACTTTGTGCTGACCCCCGACTGTAGTTTCAATAACTTTCATTGCTACTTCATAACTGTAATTCTGCTATGTTATGAATCACAAGGCAAATGTCTCTGTTTTCCAATGGACTCAGGTGACTCCTGTAAAAAGGTCATTTGACCCCCAAAGGGGTCGCAACCCATAAGTTGAGAACCATTGATCTAGACTGTCGACTTGACTGGACTGCCCAGGAGAACAGGGAAGTATATATCTGAATGTGATGGTAATGGCGTTTCTAGAGATCGGTCGGTGAGCGATTTAATCCTCTGGTAGAGTCATAATAAACGGTATTATCAGTGCTTGGTGAAAAGCAGGAGCAAGGCCCAGCTAGAGGAAGTAGGCAGTTGGGGCATGCCCTGTAGGATTATGCCTTGCACTAGCAATTTCCTGCTTTCCCTTTCTTGGCTTCCTGTCTGCAGTGAGGAACAGGATCCACTCCCACTGCCGTGATGTGCTGCCCTGGAGTGTGGTGCCAAGCCACCACAGACTGAACTCTAAAACCATGAGTCAAAATAAATCTTTATTCCCCTTTTCCTAATTGTGTTAGATCTCTGGTCAAAGTGGGCAGATAGAGCACTGGCTAATACTGGAGGTTGCCAAGGATTCCCTTATCTGCCCTGTCTAAAGATGCTGCCTGTGGAACTGGGACAATAACTCGGTTGATGAAGTACTTGCCTTGCAAACCAGAAGATCTGAGCTTGATCGCCAAAAACCACATATATAAAATGAAAGGCTTGGTAGCATGTACATATAATTCCAATGCTGGGGAGGCAAAGAAGGGCACGAGAGGATTCTTAACCTAGTGAGTTCCAGGCAAGTAAGAGGCACTGTCTATAAAACAAGTATATGTGTCCCAGGAAACAACCCCACCCCCTCTCCTTTACCCAAATGCAAGCACCTCTTCACCCAGAATCTTAATGGCCCTTCAAGACGCTTGTGCTATAGAATTCATTCATTCGTCAGCTGCCAGGTAGACTGAGAGTCCCATTTAAGTGTCCTTCTGTGTCCTTCCTGTTTATCTCCAGTTGCTCACAAATCTGCTTAGCAACTAGGAAACAGCGAATAAATCACTTATCCCATCGACACCCAGGCTTCCCTCCCTCAGCTAGACCGGTGCTTCAAATTCACCCTAGAGTCAATGTTGACTGTGAAATATTGGGAGCACCAGAAAAGCTGAGGTGGAGATCTAAGATAATTACTTTGGAGCCAGGAGATAGGCTCTTGGTTGTGTGACCCTTTAAAAGTGACTCAAGCCTGGCAGTCCCACGTGTGAAGGCAAACGTGCCACCGCAAGGGTTAAACTAAAACAACCGGCTGCATACTGAGACCTTTTGGTTCATAAGTAATTTTATTTAATTTCTAGCTATTTAGAAGAACAACACAGAACTCAAAGGAACAGGTAAATGATGCAAGAGACCTCCAGTTTTGAAAACATTCTACGAACTGAAACACTAACAACCCAGAGTCTGTGAAGGGTGGAGGCTGGAAGGAGACCCCCATCACTCCTGCCTCTCCCCAAACCTTCCCTGCTCACTGCTCCAACACACTGTGTTGGTTCCCACACGAAGTCATAATTTAATAAGCTTTCAATTGCTGAGGCCTGTGTGTTTTAGAACCCGGAGGGTCAATTAGCACTAGAGTGCGGGCGCTAGGGTAGCACTCATAATTTAAGACAATTACCTCCAGTGTGCGGGAGCATGGGGTCGTCCATGCGTTTCAAGGCGCATTGGAGTATAGCATTCCTTCACCCTTTCATGAATATTTGATATTTTCAGAGACCGTATTTGCTCGTTTCCAGAAAGAGATCAGACAAAGGTAGAAAGCTATTGTCTCATTAACTAATTAGCACTTGTCAGGCCTCTGCATTCTAGTCTCCACCAAGGCGCAATCTTCAACTTGCTGGGATGAGAACAGTCAATGGCTAGGACCAGGGAGGAGCTTGTTACCCTTCGACCACAGTTCTGATTGGTCCACTCTCACCTTCAGCACCATCTTAGCCCAAAATACAACTGCATGAGCCACTGTGGCTAGGATTTCCTTATACCGGGGAAGGAGAACACAAATGTTTAGGATCTTTGGAGAAGTGTTACAAGCAAAAGACCTTTTAGATCTCAGCTACCTCAAGTTTGTCGAAGGCAGCACACTCCTGCAGATGGAAGAAATTAATTTTTTAAAATAATATCCCTGGTCAAACATACAGGAGCTGAAACAGAAGAACTGGAGAGGGCCAGGCGGCAGGAAAATTGCACCGATCACTTTATTTGGGTAAATTGACTATTTTTCTGGAAAGTAGCTCAGAGACATGACCACCCCTGGGCAAGCATAGTTCCCACAGCTTGTGCTTATCCAACTAATAACAGCAAATCACTCACTTGATAAACACATAACCATGTGTATGCTTCCGTTGCTTTTAGAGCAGGGCTTTTTTTTTTTTTTTTTTTTTTTTTGAAATACTGTAATTTGTGCTTGGGAGGTAAACTGTTTCAATGTATGCTCAACTCCGTCATATTTGTGCTTTCTAAAACATTAAATTATCTTGTTAAGATTACCTGGGACACCTGACAACTTAGCAAAATGTAAGTTACAGAGAGACACGCTATGAGACACTATAAGTGTCTGCCCACAGGAATAGTCACTAGGGGTGATAACACAGTCACATGGAAGCCCATTCCATACTCCCATTTCCTCTCCTTTTCTCTTCCGTCTCTGTAACCTACGAGCAATGTGCAAGTGACTGAGGAGTTCCAGCCCCTTCACCAGTGTCTGCCAAAGTCATGGGTACTGTGACCTTGAACACACGACTAGGGAAAGCAAGCTGTGCTGCTTCTCCTACAGAAGCATGGCCACTTGATTCAGAAAGTGTCTGAAGCACTCACTTGGCACGAAGTGTTTTAAAGACGAGGTCTCGGGGAGGAAGCTCAGTGGTTAGGTATTAGTGTGAATGAGGCCCAAAGTTGAGTTCCCAGCTCAAAACCCACAAGCAAACAAAGCAATCACACATATGTAATCTGCGTTTATATGTACTTTTTAAAGATAGAGTACAGTTTCTCTACCATCAAGAAATAGTATCAATCTGGCTTCCTTATATGGACAGCGAGGAATGAGTTAAATGCCTGGTTATTGCCATACTTTAATGCCTCGTGTGTGTGTGTATGTCTGTGTGTGTGTATGTGTGTGTGTACATGTGCATGCACATGTATGAGCAGGCATGTGCAAATGTTCACCCATGCATGTGAAAACCAGAAATGAATGTAATATTTCTTCTATTGCTTTCCACCTTGGTTTTTAGACACGGGGTCTCTCATTTTACCTACGTCTCAGCCCTAAGCTGACATTTTTAACTGGCAACAACCAGTCTGTAATGTTTCATCTCTTTCCTATTGGATGCAGCCAATGAGAGGAGAGAGTGGCCACATTCGGGGAACAGGAAGGCTCGTTAACATGAAATATCACTTCAAACCAAGGTATTGTGACCCTGAGAGCATTGCAGCTGAAAATGTTGTACTCGTAATGTACAAATCCATGAAATGGATGAGGGTTAAAGCTTGGAGCACAAGCCAAGCTACTTCCTCAGCGTCTGCGTGCTGACCTGCTTTTACTGTGTGGTTTGTGATCCCCAAAAGACACTTTTTTAAAAGCACATCTCTACACATGGGTGACTCACATTGACAAAGAAGCGTGCATTCCAGCAAAGGGGATAAGACGAGCTGGACACCATCGCATGGAGCAGACATACCCTAGCAGGAATCCATGGGGAGCTAAATCTAGTGTGAGAAACAGGCAGCTTCATAAATGGTTAGGAAGCAATCCTATTTCACAGGAGCAGAAGTGAAGGAGAGGCGGCAAATAGAGCCTAAAGACCAGGCAGCTGACCCCTCAGGTACTCAGAGCACCCTTCCCAGTCAGGGGCCAAGCCGCACGCCGTGGCAGGATGTGGAGGGCTCCAGCCACACTACTAAACAAGGCGCCAGGGAGATTGGGGCCTACAACATAAGCGAGGTCTGTGTACCTTAGCTTCCTTCAGTGGAAGTCCAGTGCCCTAAAGTCATCAAGAGGCTGAAGCAGGGCAAGAGAGAAACTGGCCATATTGACAGAAAGGGGTTTTCTATAAAAACATGCAGAGAATAGGCATTTTGTAGATGTGTATGAGTTTTCTATTTTTGACTGATATTTCCAAATCCTGCATAAATTAAGAAATGGAGGGGAAACCCTTTCATGGCTTCAGAGTCTGCAATTAGTTCTGTACAGAAAATCAAGATGCAAGTGAATTAAAATGTCTTTACTAACGAAACGCCGATATATGCAATGAATCCCCACCAAATACAATGTAGTGGGTAATACAATGCTTTTAACACCACTTTACATACGTATGTGTTTGCACATGTGTGTGCTGGTGCATGTGGAGTATGCTTGCATGGATGTATGTGCGTTTGTACATGTGTGTGCATACATGTGGAGGCCACAGGTCAAGTTCAGGTAGTGATCCTCAGAAACTATACAGTTTTTTGAGACAGGGCCTCTTACTGGCCTGGAGCTCACCGAGTATGCTAAGTTGGCTGGCCAGTGATCCCCAGGGCCAGGCTGTCTTTGCCTCCCCACCCAGCTCTGGGATCACACGTTAGTCAGCACCCTGGTTTCCAGGCGGGTGTTGATGGAACTCCTCACCTTCCACACCGATCCATCACTGATCCACCTCCCCCAGGCCCTCGCCGTGGCTCTTAGAGCCAACAGAGCTGGAGGAGAATTAGCTCCAGTCCGTAAACTGTTGTTTCCCATAAGTCTCCAGTCCTGACAACAGGGCAGACCTCCAAGCCCTTGAAAGGGATCTGCGCTTCAGCAGCAACGCTACTTCTTTTTCCCAGCATTGTAAGTGACGAAAGCTTATTATATATCAGCACTGGGTTTGTAACTATCAATATTAGTGAAGAAACGAGCTTTCATCCTGACATCTGCAGAAATGACATTCTCTGTCCATAAGGCCCTGGCTGGAGAGAACATAGGTTACAACCCGTGTGTGTCTGACTATGAACAATACAAGACAATAGCAAGGACGTTACAAAGGGGTTGAATAAAATAAAATAAAACAAAACTAGATTCAGTAAATGGGCAGATTTTGAGGTTAATTTCTCCTTGTATGTCCACAACAGACCGGGAACCTGAGTCTAACCTGCTCCGTAGAGTTCCTGCTCATTAATTCGCAGAGCAAGTTACAATGGCAGCGTCTTTCCTAAGTGATAACTGAGCTCCTCCTACAACAACCTTCCTTCGGCAGGAGGGTAACCTCGCCTCCCTTCCTTCGGCAGGAGGGTAACCTCGCCTCCCTTCCTTCAGCAGGAGGGTAACCTTGCCTCCCTTCTGTGTAAACCCAAAGCAGAAGCTCAAGCTTTTTATTAGTACACTGCTGCCATGTCCAGAATGGGAGTTATTTTCCTCTCAGTGCTAAGCAGATGATTAAGCAAGGCTTTTTTTCCATTGCACAAGGACCTCACAGAGCATACAGCTGATATACCTAGCAGAAATGTCACCCCATGTGTCCCTGGGACAGCTCAAGGCAGTCACTAACTACATCTAGGCATAGTTCTCCCAGCAGGATGCAATCCCCAAAAACACACGAATCCTACTAGGAAGGGCATGGTAACTATTAAGATTCCTAAAAGACCATTTCATTTTTAATCTGGTTACTGCCATTATTACAATTCTCCATCGCTCTAGGGTGGTGGTTCTCAACCTTCCTAATGGCTGTGACCCTTTAATATAGTTCCTCATGTTGTGGTAACCCTCAACTATAAAAATTATTTTGTTGTTACTTCATAACTGTAATTTCACTACTAATATGAATCATACTGTAAATAGCTGTGTTTTCCGATGGGCAGAGGGGTCATGGCCCACTGGTTGAGAACTGATGCTCTAGAGCCTAGCAGTCACAAATTACCTAATTAGATTAGTCTCCAGTATCCTAAGCATAGACTCCAACTACTGTAAACACAGGACCAGGCAGGATTTTATCTACACAGGGAGCAGCCACACACTACCTACCCAGCTGGTAGCTGTGCGAGCTGACTCTCCCACGGAGAGATCTTATGGGGCAAGAACGCAGTCTTACTGGAAAAGGGGCAGTGGGCATAAAGACCCACCCTTAACCAAGATGCTATTTGCTATTGATACCTGCTGGGAGAAGGGAAATCCCTTTCACCAGCAGAGCGACACTGGGCTGTCACCCAGGCTCAGCAGCGGTCGGTGAGCCATACAACATGGACTCCACGTTTTCCGTGTGCCTTCATTGTTGTTAAGGTTTGGTGGGTTGCTTTTCTCTTTTTTAACTTTTTTTTTGTTTTTTTTTTCTTCTTTTGTGGGGTTTTACTATTGTTTGGTTTTGAGAGAAAGTAAATGAAATTGGGTGGGTGGGTAAGGAGGTGGGAAGGATCTGGAAGGACTTGGAAGGAAGGAGAAGAATATAAGGAAAATACACTGCTCATAAATTTGGAAAATAATTTTGAAATGTAATAGAGAAAAAAGCACGAAGGAAGAACGCAGCATTTGGCACTTACATCACTCCCACGCAGAACTGTCCACCCGTGGCAGAACCTTCTCCATGTCCTCCCTCCCCTGGCTGCCCCACAGCTCCCTCATCCTGCACATACACACAAAGGGCTCTGACCCAGCAGCCTTGCTCAGCCTTGGCAGTGACCTTTCAATCTCTCGTTCTCTCTTCACTTTAAAAACTCACTGAGGAAGAGGCACCGGCGTGCAGGCAGGCCCGGGTGGCGGAGGCACCGACAGTCAGGCCCGGCAGGCAGACCTAGGCGGCGGAAGCACCGGCGCGCAGGCAGGCCCAGGTGGCGGAGGCACCGGCAGGCAGGCCTAAGCGGCGGAAGCACCGGCGCACAGACAGTTCCGGCCGGCGGAGGCACCGGCAGGCAGGCCTAGGCGGCGGAAGCAACGGCGCGCAGGCAGGCCCGGGCAGCGGAGGCACCAGCACGCAGGCAAGTCCTGGCGGCAGAGGCACCGGCGTGCAGGCAGGCCCGGGTGGCGGAGGCATCGGCAGTCAGGCCCGGCAGGCAGGCCTAGGCAGCGGAAGCACCGGCGCACAGACAGGCCCGGGCGGCGGAGGCACCAGCACGCAGGCAAGTCCGGGCGGCAGAGGCACCGGCGTGCAGGCAGGCCCGGGTGGCGGAGGCACCGACAGTCAGGCCCGTCAGGCAGGCCTAGGCGGCGGAAGCACCGGCGCGCAGGCAGGCCCAGGTGGCGTAGGCACCGGCAGGCAGGCCTAGGCGGCGGAAACACCGGCGCACAGACAATTCCGGGCGGCGGAGGCACCGGCAGGCAGGCCCGGGCGGCGGAGGCACTGGATACAGGATAGTGCGGGCAAGAAACAGTGAAGCCTGCACTGAGAACAGATTGCCCCGCTACAATTAAATCAAACCCAATAGATAGCATCGGTAAGAGGAGATGGGCAGACGCCAAGGCAAGAATTCACCCAACAATCTGAAAAACAACATGAAAACACCAGAACCCAATGATCTTACAACACAAGGACTTGAACACCCTATCACAGGAGAAGAGGAAAAAACTGACTTTTTGAAAGCAATAGAGTCCCTTAAACAACATGTAAAAAACGCCCTCATAGAAATGGATGAGAAGTATAACAAAAAGTTTGAAGAAATGAGTAAATACGTAAATGATACCCTGGGAAGCCAAGAAAAAACGATCAAACAGGTAATGGAAACAGTCCAAGAATTGAAAACTGAAATGGAAGCAAGGAAGAAAACACAAACTGAGGACCAGCTGGATATGGCAAATATAGGTCAACGAGCAGAGACTACAGAAACAAGCATAATCAATAGAATACAAGAGATAGAAGAAAGAATCTCAGATTCTGAAGACAACATAGAGAAAATAAACAGACTGATCAAAGAAAACACCAAAACCAACAAATTCTCATCACAAAACATTCAGGAAATATGGGACACAATAAAAAGACCAAACCTAAGAATAATAGGGATAGAAGAAGGAGAAGAGGCACAGCTCAAAGGTCCAGAAAACATTTTTAACAAAATTATGGAAGAAAACTTCCCCAACATAAAGAAAGATATTCCTTTGAATATTCAAGAAGCATACAGAACACCAAACAGACTGGATCAAAAAAAAACGTCCCCTCGCCATATAATAATCAAAACACAAAATATACAGATTAAAGAAAGAATATTAAGAGCTGCAAAGGAAAAAGGCCAAGTAACTTATAAAGGTAAACCGATCAGACTTACACCTGACTTCTCTATGGAAACCATGAAAGCCAGAAGGTCCTGGATAGAGGTACTACAGAAACTAAGAGACCATGGATGCAAACCCAAACTACTATACCCAGCCAAGCTATCGTTCACTATCAATGGAGAAAACAAGACATTCCAGGATAAGAACAAATTTAAACAATACGTTGCCACAAATCCAGCCCTACAGAAAGTAATAGAAGGAAAATCACAACCCAAGGAATCCAACATTGCCAACACTGCCTACAATAACCCAGGCATCTAGCGACCCTTCAACAGCACAACTCAAAGAAGGGAGACACACAAACTCTTCTACCAAAAGCAGTAAGAATAACCGGAGTTAACAACCACTGGTCATTAATATCACTTAATATTAATGGTCTCAATTCACCAATAAAAAGGCACAGGCTAAGAGATTGGATACGAAAACAGGATCCAACAGTCTGCTGTTTGCAAGAAACTCATCTCAACCACAAAGACAGGCATCTACTCAGAGTAAAGGGTTGGGAAAAGGTTTTTCAAGCAAATGGTCCTAAGAAAAAAGCAGGTGTGGCCATACTAATTTCTAACAAAACTGACTTCAAACTAAAATCAATCAGAAGAGATCGACAGGGACACTTTATACTCATAACAGGAACGATTCAGCAGGATGAAGTCTCAATCCTGAATATCTATGCCCCTAATATAAAAGCACCCACTTATGTAAAAGAAATATTGCTAAAACTCAAGGCAGACATCAAATCACACACACTAGTAGTAGGAGACTTCAACACACCTCTCTCACCAATGGACAGGTCAATCAGACAGAAAACTAATAGAGAATTAAGAGAATTGTTGGAGGTAATGAATCAAATGGACTTAACAGACATCTATAGAACACTCCACCCAAATAGGAAAGAATACACCTTCTTCTCTGCAGCTCATGGAACCTTCTCGAAAATTGACCACATACTTGGAAACAAAGGAAACCTCCACAGATACAAAAAAATATCAGTGTCCACCTGTGTCTTATCAGATCACCACGGATTAAAGTTAGAAGCCACCAACAAAGCTACCCCCAGAAAGCTGGCAAACTCATGGAAACTGAACAGTCAACTACTGAACCACACCTGGGTCAAGGAAGAAATTAAGAAAGAAATTAAAGTCTTCCTTGAATTTAATGAAAACAAAGAGACAACATACTCAAACCTATGGGACACGATGAAAGCAGTGCTAAGAGGAAAGTTCATAGCACTAAGTGCCCACTTAAAGAAAACGGAGAAAGCATACATTGGGGACTTAACAGCACACCTGAAAGCTCTAGAAAAAAAAGAAGCAGACGCACCCAGGAGGAGTAGAAGACTGGAAATAATCAAACTGAGGGCAGAAATCAACAAAATAGAAACACAGAAAACAGTCCAAAGAATCAATGAAACAAAAAGTTGGTTCTTGGAGAAAATCAACAAGATTGACAAACCCCTATCCAAACTAATTAAACGACAGAGAGAGAACACGCAAATAAATAAGATCAGAAATGAAAAGGGGGACATAACCACAGACACAGAGGAAATTCAGAGAATCATTATATCTTACTACAAAAGCCTGTATGCCACAAAACTGGAAAATGCAAAAGAAATGGACACTTTTTTAGATAAGTACCATATACCAAACCTAAACCAAGACCAGGTGAACGATCTAAATAGACCTGTTAGTCGCGAAGAATTAGAAACAGTTATCAAAAATCTCCCTTCCAAAAAAAGCCCAGGGCCAGATGGTTTCAATGCAGAATTCTACCAGAACTTCCAAGAAGAGCTAATACCTATACTTCTTAATGTATTTCACAATATAGAAACAGAAGAGTCATTGCCAAATTCCTTTTATGAAGCTACAGTTACCCTGATACCAAAACCACACAAAGACCCAACCAAGAAAGAGAATTACAGGCCTATCTCACTCATGAACATCGACGCAAAAATTCTCAATAAAATACTGGCAAACCGAATCCAAGAACACATTAGAAAAGTTATCCATTATGATCAAGTAGGCTTCATTCCAGAGATGCAGGGCTGGTTCAACATACGCAAATCTATCAATGTAATCAACCATATAAATAAACTGAAAGAAAAAAACCATATGATCATTTCATTAGATGCTGAAAAAGCATTCGACAAAATTCAACACTCCTTTATGATAAAGGTCTTGGAGAGATTAGGGATACAAGGGGCATACCTAAATATAATAAAAGCTATTTACAGCAAGCCGACAGCTAACATTAAATTAAATGGAGAAAAACTCAAAGCCATCCCACTAAAATCAGGAACACGACAAGGATGTCCACTCTCTCCATACCTCTTCAATATAGTGCTTGAAGTTCTAGCAATAGCAATAAGACAACATAAGGGGATCAAGGGGATCCGTATTGGAAAGGAAGAAGTTAAGCTTTCATTATTTGCAGATGATATGATAGTATACATAACCGACCCCAAAAACTCTACCAAAGAACTCCTACAGCTGATAAACACCTTTGGTAATGTGGCAGGATACAAAATCAACTCCAAAAAATCAGTTGCCTTCCTATACACTAAGGATAAGGAAGCAGAGAGGGAAATCAGAGAAGCATCACCTTTCACGATAGCCACAAATAGCATAAAATACCTTGGGGTAACTCTGACCAAGGAAGTGAAAGATCTATTTGGTAAGAACTTTAAGTCTTTGAAGAAAGAAATTGAAGAGGACACCAGAAAATGGAAGGACCTCCCTTGCTCTTGGATTGGGAGGATCAACATAGTAAAAATGGCAATTCTACCAAAAGCAATCTATAGATTCAACGCAATCCCCATCAAAATCCCATCAAAATTCTTCACAGATCTGGAGAAGACAATAATCAACTTTATATGGAAAAACAAAAAACCCAGGATAGCCAAAACAATCTTATACAATAAAGGATTGTCTGGAGGCATTACCATCCCTGACTTCAAACTCTATTACAGAGCTACAGTACTGAAAACGGCTTGGCATAAAAACAGAGAAGTCGACCAATGGAATAGAATAGAAGACCCTGACTTTAGCCCACAAACCTATGAACACCTGATTTTCGATAAAGGAGCTAAAAGTATACAATGGAAAAAAGAGAGCATCTTCAACAAATTGTGCTGGCAAAACTGGAAGTCAATCTGTAGAAGAATGAAAATAGATCCATATATATCACCATGCACAAAACTCAAGTCCAAATGGATTAAAGACCTCAATATCAGTCCAAACACACTGAATCTGATAGAAGAGAAAGTGGGAAGTACTCTACAACACATGGGCACAGGAGAACACTTCCTACGTACAACCCCAGCAGCACAAACACTAAGGACATCATTGAATAAATGGGACCTCCTGAGACTGAGAAGCTTCTGTAAAGCAAAGGACACTGTCACTAAGACAGAAAGGCAACCCACTGACTGGGAGAAGATCTTCACCAACCCCGCAACTGACAAAGGTCTGATATCCAAAATATACAAAGAACTCAAGAAATTAGACCGTAAAAGGTTAATCAATCCAATTATAAAATGGGGCACTGAGCTGAACAGAGACTTTTCAACAGAAGAAGTTCAAATGGCCAAAAGTCACTTAAGATCATGCTCAACTTCCTTAGCAATCAGGGAAATGCAAATCAAGACAACATTAAGATACCATCTTACACCGGTCAGAATGGCTAAAATCAAAAACACCAATGATAGCCTCTGCTGGAGAGGTTGTGGAGAAAGGGGCACTCTCATCCATTGCTGGTGGGAATGCAAACTTGTGCAACCACTTTGGAAAGCAGTGTGGCGGTTTCTCAGGAAAGTCGGGTTCAACCTACCTCTTGACCCAGCAATACCACTATTGGGAATATACCCAAGAGATGCCCAAACATACAACAAAAGTATATGCTCAACTATGTTCATATCAGCATTGTTTGTAATTGCCAGAACCTGGAAACAACCTAGATGTCCTTCAGTGGAAGAATGGATGAAGAAAGTATGGAATATATACATATTAGAGTACTACTCAGCAGTAAAAAACAATGACTTCTTGAATTTTGCATACAAATGGACGGAAATTGAAAACACTATCCTGAGTGAGGTAAGCCAGACCCAAAAAGAGGAACATGGGATGTACTCACTCATATTTGGTTTCTAGCCATAAATAAAGGACATTGAGACTATAATTCGTGACTCTAGAGAAGCTAAATAAGAAGGTGAACCCAAAGAAAAACATATAAGCATCCCCCTGAATATTAACCTTCATCAGGCGATGAAAGGAGACAGAGACAGAGACCAACATTGGAGCACTGGACTGAAGTCTCACGATCCAAAGGAGGAGCAGAAGGAGAGTGAGCACGAGCAAGGAACTCAGGACGGCGAGGGGTGCACCCACACACTGAGGCAATGGGGATGATCTATCGGGAACTCACCAAGGCCAGCTGGCCGGGGACTGAAAAAGCATGGGACAAAACCGGTCTCGCTGAACATAATGGACAATGAGGACTACTGAGAACTGAAGAACAATGGCAATGGGTTCTTGATCCTATTGCACGTAATGGCTTTGTGGGAGCCCAGGTAGTTTGGATGCTCACCTTAATAGACCTGGATGGAGGTGGGTGGTCCTTGGACCTCCCACAGGGCAGAGAAACCTGCTTGCTCTTTGGGCTGAGGAGGAAGGAAGACTTGATTGGGGGAGGGGGAGGGAACGGGAGGTGGTGGCGGGGAAGAGGCAGAAATCTTTAATAATTAAATTAATTAATTAATAAAAAAATCAGCAAGGAAAAAAAAAATAAAATAAAATAAAATACAGTTGAAATGCAAAAAAAAAAAAAAAAAAAAAAAAAAACTCACTGAGGAATGACAAGTTCTAGCCTAAAGTATAGCCAGGTATAATGTCTACCGAGAGATAGCAAAACCGGGAATCTAAGGTACAGTAAATTACTTGGGCCATCAGTGTCTTCAATTCTTGAGCACACTGAGGAGTCGCCTCTAAAACTGTAACCTTATACATTCATAGACATGATCTTACAATTCCTAAGCACACTTCTGGAGAACAGTTCTGTGAAAATCACACGTATGCATGTTAGGAAGATGCACATAGTCTACAGACCAATAAGCAACTGCTATGGTCTCTAACATGGGAATGTATAAACTAGTATCAACAGGAAGTCATCGAGGGACAAAAGTCATTGGTAAAACAGACATTAAGTCCGAATGTGTGTGCACATCATGCCTCTGTGGTGTGCAGCGTGTGCAAAGACCTCGCGCCCTTCTCACGCTGTGTGTGTTCTTACCCGGACACTGAATGGCAACCTCTGCCTTAAGATGAAAGAAGAGACACTCGGAGGGAAGCAGAGGAGGGGCTGGCTGCTGCCTATGCCAGTTTCCCCCCACTGCCCTAGCTTTTCCAACTCAGCATTAAGAAAGAAAATCCAAAGGGAAGAAATGAAACCTTGGCGGTTTCAGTAAGTCACATGATGGAACTCTGGCAAAAACTAACCAGTTCAATTCACCCATAAATGCAATCACTATAAAAAGTCAAATCAAGAATGCCTCAAGGAGGCAGGGTCAGGAAAGGTCAGCACTGGTCAGGGGAGTATCTGCTGTTATCTCCTGAAGAGTCTCAATAGACCATTGAGTTTTCATTTCCATTCTGTCAAAGCGTCCAGGCTGCTCCCTAGTCATGAAGTAATCCAGTCATTTCTCAGAAAAGATTACTAAAATACCAACTATTCAGATCAGTCATAAACATAAAGTACTAAATAAGTGTAAAATGATTTTAAAATATCAACTCTAAGAATTAAAACACAATGCTCACTTTTGTAAATGGCTTGAGAATAAGGAAAAGACAAAATCTATTCGACTATAATATTTTAAAATTGGACATGGCCACTAGATAATAACTATAATACCGGAGTCAAAACAATTAAAACAGAGGAAATAAAGCCGTTTCTCCATCCTGTCTGACATGGCAGCCTCTGCCATTTCCATACAAACGCCCAGGGTTTTCATTCCTGCTTGAATCTGGTGGAGATTTATCAGTTGAATCCTGTCTTCCACTCAAACTCTAATTAAAATGAACAGTAAGCTATTTGTATGTCTGCAATGATTTCCTTTGCAGGGTACACCAGACTTCAGCTTTACTCTGCAAAAATCATTTCCAATTAGCTATTTAATCTCTACATGTTTGCTTAAAATCCACCTGCGCCACCCTGGAGCTCGATGGCGGCTGAGGCTGGGCAGCTGCGGGAGGAGTCGAGGGGTTATTATTGAGTTCAATGGGAGCCACATGTACGTGGGTCTGACACGGTGATTTTTGCGGCTCATGACCCAACTCGACCTATTGGATTTGGAAAAAAAAAAAAAAAACTTGGATCCCTGGTAATCGTGATTGAGGCATAAAGAGTGAATGTCACAGAGGCAAAACACTCTAGACTGCTGTTGTTTCTCTAGATTCCCCCAAGCAGGGGACGGTGAGGGACATTGAGAACCTGACCAAGCAGAGCTCCAGCAAACGATGCTCTCCAAATTTTAGTTTCACAGCTGGTTATAAAAGAGCAGAAACAAAGAAAGAATCCAGATTTATCATTTGGGAAAGAAATACCTGCTCTTCAAAGGCCTGCAACCACACAGCAGCACACAGCAGGCCCGCCATACGGCACCAGGACACACTGAGACCACAGTACTGAAAGAGAGATGTTCCAAGTGCTGACGGGCATTGCCTTACACAGCCCAGCGGACTTGTCCTGAATCAGAGGGAAGCTACCCACTGGGAACCCCCACAGTCAGGAAGCAGTACCCCTCACTTTCAGTAGACGATGATGCAGGCATGAAACAGAGTGTCCTGGCATACATCCCTGATGAACTAAGGTTTGAGAATTTTGTCACTGACGGCATGGGGCAAAGACAACTTTTGGACAAGGTGAGCATGCTAGACAACTCTGGCTAGAAATCAAGCATGTCTAGTTGCATTCAGAACAGTTGAGTGGCTCCTTCTTGTCTGTAGATGTGAACCCCGGGAGATGCCTGCCTCTGCAGCACTTGGGAAGATAGGAAAGGTGAAAAACTTCCAAACTGTCTCCCACCAGCTTTAAAACACCAAACGCTGTCTAATCCAAACACTAATCTAGCTACCTGAGAAAAATGACAGAAACATGAACCAGAGAGCAAACTGTACAAAGATATCTCAAATATTATTTCATTGACATGAAAATCAAAAATCCAAACAAGTTTACCCATAACTTAGAGACATTATGGAAAATTATAAACAGGATTCATCAGTGATTTCTCCAAACCAACTGGACAAAAGTAAGGTACAAAGAAGCTTCAATTGCCCTAGAAGCTTATGTCTTTCAGATACACCCAACAATCCATTTTAGACCCTAATTACGATTCATCTATAGCTTCTCTTCTAACTTCTGCATAGCCAATCATATCATTAATTATAGGTGAACCCCCCCCCATAATGAATCAGGTACCTGCAGGATACTGTTAAAAGGAACATGACAGGGACACGCCTACATCATGGTTGTCTTCTCAAAGAACTGTCTATCACTTCACCACAAGCGCTGATGGGAGATGGGTGGATTAAATCTTGACACGCATACTAGCTTAATAGGGTTCACACCACTGCCAGGATTTCAAGTGTCCTTCTGGTGGTTAGCCATAAACGAGTGCTGGGTTTTCTTTCTACAGCAAGTGAAATGATTTTATGTTTTTTTCTCTTTTCTCTGATAATAAAGTTTTAAAATAAAATGAAAGGATTTCCCTAACTAAAACACATAATACACTTGGTAAAGAAAATGCATGCTTATGTAAGCATAATATATCTCCTTTATACTACATGATTTGGTTTGCTAATCAATCCTATATTATTTTCCTTCTTCACTGCTGAGATTAATCGGAAACCTTTCTTATCCTGCCTCTATTGGTTTAGATCTGAAGGTCATAACAGCATCAAACCACATTAGAAAGTGGTGTGTTTTTCCCTGTTCCATGGGTAACCGTGTACAGTTGGGATTCTCTCCTCTCTGGGTACTCTAGAAAATGGTACCACAAGCACCCCACGACTTGTGGCACTCTCCTTGCAGGACACACTGTGAGCTGTGGCCCACATCTCTCCAGCTGCACACCGCATGCACTTCCTACGTCTTCAAGTCTGATTGTGCAAGTTCCACGTTTTTCCTAAATAACTTCCCACTTCCTTTAGTAGAGGGGTTTCCGGACATTTCCTTATAGCTATGGCTTTACATTTCCCTAAATTAGCACAGATCCCAATTTCCCAAGAATTCATTTGAACTCTTAAAATCACCACTTTAGAATAGAGGGATAATTGAGCCATGTGCCTACAATTGAGGGCCTTTGGACTTGCCAGACATGGCCAGGCCAGTGAACTCCGAAAAGAACAGGATGGTGACTTTCAGCATTTCCTGTTTGTGGGCTGTGTGGTCCCCCCTGGCCTCTGCCCTGGCAGCATTGTAGCTGTCACTGATAGGGCATGGACAAGCATGCACAGCTGTTTTCCAATAAAACTTTACAAACTCGATGTGTGCTTTTGGAACCCGACTGGCCCCCTGCACTGAGAGTTTCTAAGTTACCTGTACTGCGCCTCTCTGTGGGAGCCAGCAGCCACATGAAGCCACTGAAATCCAGCTTACTTGCAACTGACAGTTCTTCCTGAAACCTAGTCGGTTTCCAGTGGTTATTTACCATCCCTGGCTAGCAATTTACCTGAGGGTCAGCAGAGACACGGGTGTGAAAGCCCAGCACTCAGGAGGCTGAGCAAGGAGGATCATGGGTCCCGAACAAACCTTAGCTAAATGGCAAGTCCCTAGCCAGTCTTTTGCTTTTGAAAATTTATTTATTTTTATTTGATGTGTATGAATCTGCTGGAATGGATGTCCGCACACCACGAGCACCCAGTGCCTCTGGGGTCCATGAAAGCACGTTGGATCCCTTGAGGACTAGAGCTGCACACAGTTGTGAGCCTCCATGGGGATATTAGGAATTGAACCTGGTTCCCCTGCAAGAGCAGCCTGTGCTCTTAACCACTGAGTCATCTCTCCAAGTCCCCTCCTAGCCTGTCTTGACTACACAGTGAGATTCTTTCAGGAAAAGGAAAGGGACGGAGAGAGGGAAAGAGGAGAAACAGAGAGGCAGGAATCATTTCGTTTTATGTTGTTTTTAAATTGAAGTCCCTGGTGTAAAGATCTGAACAAAGTATAGAAAGACCAAATGAGTAAGATTGGTTGGAGGTTTGAATTCTCCAAGAAGTGGTCAAATAATGTAAAGAAATCAAATTCCTGGATATATGAGTAGAACCGTGATTTCTATAACCTGCAGATAAGGTGAGAATTGGACATTATCATTTGTGTATGTGTGTGCCCATCTACTCATGGAAGTCAGAGGAAATGTCAAGTGTCCTTCTTTATTCCCTGACTTCTTCTCTTAAGAAGAGCTCTCACACTGAACACTGGTGGCCAGCAAGTCCCAGAAATCCGCCTGCGTCTGCTCCCCAAACCCAGCTGGGGCTACAGGTACACACGGAGCATGTGCAGCTTTTGACCTGGGAGCTGGAAAGCCACTGCCCTCGGGTCCTCATGCTTGTACACCAAGCTCTCTTTCCCGCCAAACCATCTTCTCAGTCAGGAAGACGTTATCTAATGGGCGCAGAATTTTAGTCTAGAATGAAGAAAGGCACTCTGAAAAAGGATGGTGGTGATGGTTACACGACAGTGTGGATGTTCCTAATGTCATCAAGCTGTACGTCAATGTCAAAATAGTTATGATTTACTTCACAATGTGAACATGTGTGCATGCGTGCACACACACACAGCATATTTCCAGTCGTTAAAAGCAAAATAAAGCAAGTGCTGGGAACATCAGGACACTGTGTCCGAGGAAGGTCTCCTTAGTGTTCCAGAGAAGGCAGGAAGTGAGTCTGGGAGATGCTCCATGATCTGGGATCCTAGGCTTCTTACCTAGTTTGGTTGTTGAAAACTCTACAAAGACCCTTGTGCTAATTAATGCCTTGGTCTCCAGGGTGGTGTTTCTGGCAGATGGTGAAACCTCGAAGAGGTGGAACCTAATAAAAGGTCTTGGAGTCACCAGAAGCATGCCCTGATGGGGATTACGGGCTCTGACTTCATTCGACGGTATTCCACCACATGGTCCCACTAATGTTCTGTCTTGACACAGCCCAAAGAAATGGGGAGACCCAACCATGAGGGCCAAATAAACCCTCTAAAGAGTGAGGTAGATGAAGCTTTTCTCTTACAAGCTGATTGTCCAAGGTATAGAGTTGTGATGGAGGTGGGTCATCTTTCTATCTGTTGTTTCATTGGTTAAGTAATAAAGAAACTGCCTTGGCCCCTTTAATAGGACAGAAAATTAGGTGGGTGGAGTAAACAGATAGAATGCTGGAAGAAAGAAGCCGAGTAGGGAGTCGCCATGATTCTCCCACTCCAGACAGACGCAGGTTAAGATCTTTCCTGGTAAGCCAGCTCGTGGTACTACACAGAATATTAGAAATGGGTTAGATCAATATGTAAGAGCTAGCCAATAAGAGGCCGGAACTAATGGGCCAGGCAGTGATTAAAAGAATACAGATTCCGTGTAATTATTTCGGGGCATAAACTAGCCATGTGGGCGGCCGGGTGGCGGGGATGCAGCCCCGCCGCTCATATTACAACAGAGTGGCGCCCAACGTGCTAATGAACTCCACGTAAAACCTGAGAGGGCTTAAAAAGGACAGAGAGAGAATTTAAGACAGCTTTATGCTGTTTGTGGGTTGTGTGCGGCAAAGAAATTGTCCTGACTCAGCAACAGGAAAAAACTGGCTGTTTTAAAATGCCGGCTTTCTGGGCTGTGCCGCCATCGCGATCTCTGTCTGGCTCCTGCGGGAGACAGAGTCTTTGAATGGAGCATTTGGAGTAAACTACTACGATTTGTTTGATGGCAACTAGACTCACTGTGTGCCTAAAAGGAAGTCATTTTGTGCTGCGGCTCAGAGGCACAAGCAACTCCACCATGCTACTGGTGCAATGTGCAAGGATCAGAGGCACAAGCGGCTCCGCCATGTTGGACTGGGCGGGGCAAGCAGGCAGTACCTGTTTTTGACCTAGGAATGTCACAGCTTAGATTCTTAAGCGCTTAGCGATTTAAAAGCACAAAACAAAATGCTCCTGGATAGTAAAAAAAATTACAGATTCACAATAGAACTGATTCAGACACTGTTGGATGAATGTACGTAGGCTTGAGAGAGAGAAAAATATATATATAAAGAATAAAGTTAATGTCTTAAAAAAAGGGTCAAGTCTTTAAAGAGACAGAGTACAGATAGTTATAGATTAAAAGAAATAAAGAAAAATAAGCCACGTAAAAATGGAAAATTCACAGAGAGTCTGGATTCTTTGTATTATTGTGTTTTCTTTAAAATTTTTGACTGTAAAGGAGCTAACTGCAGAGAGACATTTCATTATATCGGCTGCCAAGCTAAACCAGAATGGATATAAGGGTATTATGATTTCAGAATATGGGTCTAAGGATATGATGCTTTGGAGAGGGTCTTCTTTTGTTTTCACAGAGGATGAGACTCTGTGGATTGCGTCTATCCCAATATGGTATGATAGACCACGCCCTCCTGAAAGGTTGCTGTGAACACCTTCAGAAAATTACTTCACTCAACTGCCGACTGAGATGACCCTGGACACACAGGTTACACCATGAAAGATCTGAATACAGCGCCCCCATTCAGCAGGAAGCAGTTTGGAGAGAAAAAACTGCGCCCATATTCCCAAATATTGTTTATAAATATTCTTTTACATTTAAAGGGGGATATGATATAGATATGAATAATTTGCATTGGTGTGGATTTGAAGGTCAATTTTGTTATATGTATATGCATATTTCTAATCTTGATTAAGGTATTGTGATTGTATAGTTCATTTAAAAATGTAATGTATATAGGTTGTTAATGGATAATCATCGATAATTGTCAAGCTTTTAGTCATGTTAGTTAGATTTTCTAGATGTGCATAGATATATTTCAGTTAGATAGGCATTCTTCATATCTTTCAAAGACTGCAGAATATGGCATTTAATGTTTTAATAACTTAGGGCTTTTCATGATAATGAGACACATCTGCTCCTGGCAGCACCAATCTACTTCAAGAGGAAGATGGGCACCGAAGAGGCTCCTTATGGAGTTTGATAGCCATTTGGGCAAGAAACTGCTCTTGCATGGACTGTTGCATAAACTGGACACAGAGAACCCGCAGAAAGAGGACTGCTGAACTTGCCTAAAGGTGAGATGATCTTTCGGGGTTCCTGACTCATGAAAGAGTCTGCGAGACATTCTGCAGGACACAGCAGAAAATGACTGAACTGTCTTTGGAATTTCCTGCTTCATGAAAATGTGTCTGCTAGATACTATGGGCCTGTAGGCCAAAGATGGATGCCCCAACGGTACAAAAGAACTTTGGGTGACTGTCCAGGCAGGGAGATGTCTCTGTCATTTCTAAAGTTTGAAGTTTCTTATTTCTTGTTTACTTAGGTAATATTATATCCTTCTGGAGTCTTTGATGGAGTTGAAGAATGGTTAGTTATAGTTATAGTTTTCCTTAGTTATGATAAAAGATAAAATAGATATAAATATTGTAACTGTAATTCTTGCTTGATAACTGTTTTGTTATATGTAATCTTACTATGTTAAAGTGAAAGCCTTTCTTTTTTGTTTAAACAGAAAAAGGGGAAATGATGGAGGTGGGTCATCTTTCTATCTGTTGTTTCATTGGTTAAGTAATAAAGAAACTGCCTTGGCCCCTTTAATAGAACAGAAAATTAGGTGGGTGGAGTAAACAGATAGAATGCTGGGAGAAAGAAGCCGAGTAGGGAGTCGCCATGATTCTCCCACTCCAGACAGACGCAGGTTAAGATCTTTCCTGGTAAGCCAGCTCGTGGTACTACACAGAATATTAGAAATGGGTTAGATCAATATGTAAGAGCTAGCCAATAAGAGGCTGGAACTAATGGGCCAGGCAGTGATTAAAAGAATACAGATTCCGTGTAATTATTTCGGGGCATAAACTAGCCATGTGGGCGGCCGGGTGGCGGGGATGCAGCCCCGCCGCTCATATTACAACAGAGTTGACTAGAAGTTTGCACAGACAAGAACAAGACTCATACAGAAGCACCCTAAAGCACTCGGTGCAAGGCTGGCATCTTACACATAACATCCTGGACTCCACACTGAGCCTGGGTTCAGCTGTTGACCCATGAGACCCTAAGGGGGTACAAAGAACTGGTCTTCATAGTAGGGGGTCTCCCAAGTTTCCACCAACAGAAACTCCATGCTCTCTCTCCTTTTTAAAGTATAACCAGCACAGGCATTGCTCCCAGCACTGGCACTAGATATACCACCTGAAAGGGGCAGTGTGAATACCAACAGAACCTGCTGGAAGTCTGGGCAATGGAATGAAACTAGTATTTTTATATCAAACAACTTTACAGGGTCCTTGGTTACCCTTGAGTCAGCCCCCATTGTTACTTTCTCAGGGGCTTTACACCAGGGCCTTTGTTAGGGTACCTACTGCCGTGATAAAACACCATGACCAAATACAAGCATGGGAGGGAAGGGTTTATTTGGCTTACACTTCCACAGCACTGCTCATCATCAAAGGAAGTCAGGACAGGAACTCACGTAGGGCAGGAACCTGGAGGCAGGAGCTGACACAGAGGCCATGGAGGGGTGCTGCTCACTGGCTTACTCCTCATGGCTTGCTCAGACTCCTTTCTTTTAGAACCCATGGCCAGACTCTAGCTTATGTCAAAGTGACATAAAACTAGCCAGCACAACTGACCCTTATCACTTGACACACAAATATATCACTATTAAGATACAATCTTTGTTTTCTTATTCATCCTCAAGATCTCACATGAAGGAGGCTGGAGAGATGGTTCAGTGGTTAAGAGCGCTTCCTGTTTTTCTAAAGGTCCTGAGTTCAATTCCCAGCATCCACATGGTGGCTCACAACCTTCTGTAATGAGATCTGGTGCTCCCTTCTGGCATGTAGGCATGCATGCAGGCAGGCAGAATACTATAAACACAATAAATAAATCTTTAAAAAAAACCCCAAGATCTCACATGAAAAATAAGAGGAACTTTAAAAGTCCACATTCTTAACAAATTGAAACACATTAAAAGTTCAGTCCCTTTAAAATATCCAGCCTCTTTAAAAATCCAAAATCCCTTTTAAAGGTTAAAAATTTCCCAGTTGTGGACTTGTGTAAAAATCAAATTTAAATGTAATACTTTCTTACTTCAAGAGGGAAGAACTGAGGCACAGTCACAATCTGAACAAAGCAAAACCAAACTCCAAATGTGTAGATAACTCAATGCCCGATCATTTGATATTCACTCATGCTTTTCTGGGCTCCTCCAAGGGGCTTGGGTCATCTCTCCAGCTCTGCTCTCTGCAGCACACACACATGTGTCCTCCAGGCTTTGGAAGGCTCCACCCCACTGCTGCTGCTGTTCTTAGTGGTCACCCCAAGGTGCTGGCATCTCCAAAATGCTGGGTCTTCTGCTGCAACTGGGATGCACTTTCTTTCACCAATTCCCCCTCCTAGGCTCTCCTGATGGTGCCAAGTCTCAGTTTCTCTCCATTACTCCTTCAGTTCTGGGTCTTCATCTGCTACTGAGGCTCCACTTTCTCACAGTGGTTAAGACTCAGCTGTTCTTCATGGCCGCTTCATGTTTTCAAAACCAGTGCCACCTGGGGGACTCTTACATGATGAGAGTCCCCAAACAGTATACAGTGAATGCACTGTTGATAGCTCTGTTCTACTAGACAGATCCACAGGAGTGAGGACACTCCATATGGAGAACCCGACTTGCAAAGCTTTGGGAACACCTGTCCTTTGGATAGTCACTGTCAATTCTGCAGAAGTCTTGTGAAATCATGACATTTCCTCCCTTACAAAATATCCCAGCAGTGTATAAACCATTCACTGAGATAACTTCTTCCTGTACAGGTAACTGTATACCTTTTTCCACACCATGGAGCCCTGGTGTGGAAGCATTTGCTCAGTCAAGCCTGTGTTCTCAGAGTCAAATCTACATAAGTTAATGCCCCACAAGTATCATTATTAACAGGACTCATTGACAAGAAAGGAGCCCCAAGCAGGAGGCACTGAGCAGAGAGACAGTATGTCTGCTCTCACTGGGTCTGGGTGGCCCTGAATTCTCTAGCAGCAGACTCAGGAAGGTGTAATCTACTGGCCTTTTGCTCTAATCTAACAAGCTATTAATACTCTGTGTATTTACCTTTCACCTTGGTTTCAATTAACATAAGATCACAACCCAGAAAATTAACTGTTTATGCCTTTACCCCTAGAGATGCAGGAAAAAGGTGTGGGTCACTAATCCAGACCCAGAGAAAGAATTCCTTCTCACCTGGGTACCAGCAGGTAAGTCAGGTAGCTGGATGCAAATCAAACACCTTTGCCTTTCTCCCAGGCCTGCGGGTTACTATGGTTACCAGCGCTGTGTTCTCAGGCACCAAGGAAAGAAGTAACAGAGCTCAAAAAGTGCCACAGTATTGCATTTTCTACAATAATTAATCACAAACTTTCAGCCTAACTAGTCACACTTAAGACATGTAGTCAGTGCACAAAAACGGCTTCTTAGAATTTTGTATTGATTCTTAATTAATCCTCCAGGTATCTTCCGGGGAGCTTCACAGCCACGCCCGCTCTGAGACGCAAGGCACCTCCTTGTCAGGTCCACCTGATTTTTATGATTCTGTGAAATGCATGCTTGTTAACTCTGTGTGGGTATGCAACCTGGTAACCACGTGGGATGGGAAGCAAAGCAAGCAACAGCAAGAATCATCGAAGAGGAAACATAAAGAAAGCTTTGGAGATAGCACAGGAGAAGTAAATGAGACATGATAAAATGACTTATGTGAGCGAATTTATTTTATTTATCCTCAGATTATCTTTAGCTGGTTTTCGCCTGCTGTGGCAATCCTTCTGAACCCTGAGAGGTTTAGTGGGGTTTACCCCCAACACTTACACGACCAAGTTTGGCTGTCAGCACCAAATACAACTCTGGACACCTCTAAACACAGCTTGCATATGCCGACTCTGAGGAAATATTTCCCAGAAGATCTCACCTCAGTGATGCTGGTCTCTTCCTAATGACAGATTCTCCAACCCCAACAGACCAACAGTCATTATCCCAGAAAAACAAAGGATTTACCTTCGTGGTTTCTGTCTCTTGTTAATCACAGCTGATTCCAATGGACTAGACACTACAGATTCTAAACACAAATGACCCAGCAGAGTTTTTTTCTTCCCTTTGAGACTTCCTAAGTCAGGCCTTTATCATCTGCACTGTCTTGAACATTCTTATCTTCCACGTTCCTTCAGAAGAGCCCACTGAGCTTTCCACACTCAGTGACTTTTCTAGCCCAAAGTTCCCAAGTCCTTCCAAGATATCTCCCAAACACCAACACGGCAATAGTCCATTATGCTGACGCCTATCTGTCTTAGTTAGGGTTACTACTGCTGTGATGAAACACCATGACAAAAGCAAGGGGGTGGTTTATTTGGCTTATACTTCCACATTACTGTTCACGATCAAGGGAAGTCATCACCGGAACTCAAGCAGGGCAGGAGCCTGGAGGCAGGAGTTGACACAGAGGCCATGGAGGAGTGCTACTTACTGCCTTGTTCCTCATGGCTTGCTCAGACTGCTTTCTTATAGAACCCAGGACCACCTTCCCAAGGATGGCCCCATCTACAATGGACTGGACTTCCCCCATTGATTACTAATTAAGAAAATGCTTTAGAGGCTTTCCTACAGAACAATCTTTTTTTTAAGTATCGACTTTTTTATTTAAAAAAAAAAACTATCTTATTTTACATACCAATCCCAGTTCCCTCTCCCTCCTATACTCCCTGTCCCCCAACTTCTCCCCATCCCACCCCCATCCACTCCTCAGAGAGGGTGAGGCCTCCCATGGGGGGTCAACACACTCTGTTACATCATTTGAGTCAGGACCAAGCCCCTGCCTATGTCCAATCTTATGGAGGAATTTTCTCCCTTGATGCTTCCTTGTCTCCAGTGACTCTAGCTTATGTCAAGTTGACATAAAAGTAGCCAACACAGTCAGGAATACACATACTTATAAAAAAATACCCTGGTACCCATAGTGTACCATTCTCCATGATCTGTTGGCATCTGGTGTTGGGAAATTAAATGCACCTGAACCCTATTGCTGCATAAAACTAAGCAGCTACCAGAACTTGACTATTAGCCGCATTGGGAGGCATCTACCCAAAAGAATCTCCCTAGGAACCTCCCTAGGAACCTCCCTTGGATCAGCCATTACCACTTTATGCAAATCAACAGATGCCATTATGTCATGTAAAACTTCAGAGTTAACAAAGCCAAACAAAAGCAAAACCGACCCATTGAAAATGTTTGGGACTATGTGAGTATAATATCACCAGGAGGTAACATCTTGATGTTTAGCGATGAGGCTTTATGGCATGCATTCATAAGGATATAGAGTTATATCTAGTTATATATTATAAATATATTTAGTTATATTCATAACTAAATAGAGTAGTTTTACAATTGTCTTTCACAAAAATTGAACTGATTAATAACCATAGTAAATAACTTCCTGCAGCTGTATCAGATACAATGTTTGACAAACAACTTACGTCTAAAGAGTCCTCCTTCAGTAGGATAAGGGCCATGTTCTGAGACACCAGCCGACAGGAGTACCCTGAAATGGAGAAGGGACAGCATGTGAACTTCATCCTTCCTGGGACTTCCTAATTCAGTGACAGAGACTTCTCTTCTATTCTGAAGATTTATTAAATTTTTATTTGTGTATGTGTGAGGGTTTGCACAAACGGGTGTGCAGTACCCAACATATGCACTTGAGTGAAAATCAGAAAAAGGTTTCTGGGGTCCTTCCCAACCACCCTCTTCCCATTTCCTTGAGACAGGGTCCTCCCCTGAATAGGGAGCCCGTGTTTTCTCAGTTGGACTGGGAGCTAATAAACCCCAGCCATCCTCCTGTCTCCACCCCCACTTGAAGCTGAGGTTACACACATACTCAGAGATCCATCTCACAACCTCCCCTCTTTTTTTTAAAAAAAATATCTATCTATCTATCTATCTATCTATCTATCTATCTATCTACCTATCTATCTATCTATTTATTATGTATACAGTATTCTGTCTGCGTGTATGCCTACAGGCCAGAAGAGGGCACCAGACCTCATTACAGGTGGTTGTGAGCCACCATGTGGTTATTGGGAATTGAACTCAGGACCTTTGGAAGAGCAGGCAATGCTCTTAACCACTGAGCCATCTCTCCAGCCCAAATATAAATATTTTCACTTGTTCATTTTGGAATGTACACCCTAACCTTCACTCAGAATTGTCATTTGTTTAAGAAAAATATTTGGTAAAGTGCCTCAGACAACAAATTATAAAGACAAAAATAATGGCTTTCAATAAAAACATTATTTTGAAGCCATATCAAAAAGTTTATTAATTACACAAATAAGTAACTCAGAGCTTCTCAAGTAGCATAGCTCTTAAAGACCAAGCTAGTATAAAGTGAACATTCCTTATTCCACATGCCTGAGACTAGATATGTTTCAGATTTTCTAGTTTTTAAGTATGTGTATTTAAAGCAAGCCTTAATTTTGAAATGTTTGCATACACATTACTGGTTGAGCATTTCTAATTGAAGAGTCTAAAATACAAAATGCTTCAAAATCTGAAACTGATCAGTTTTGGATGTGGAAGCATTTCAGATTTGTTATTTATTTTAAATTGTTTTTATTGAGTTATTCATTTTTTCTCTGCTCCCCTCCTTTCCTCTCCCCTCCCCTTCCACCTTCTCCCATGATCCCCTTGCTCCCAATTTACTCAGGAGATCTTGTCTTTTTCTACTTCCCATGTAGATTAGATCCATGTCTGTTTCTCTTAGGGTCCTCACTGTTGTCTAGGTTCTCTGGGATTGACAACTTATGTTGGAGAGGATGTGGGGCAAAGGGAACACTCCTTCATAGCTGGTGGGAGTGCAAATTGGTACAGCCACTTTGGATATCAGTATGGCAATTTCTCAGAAAATTAGAAAGCAAACTACCTCAAGATTCAGCAATACCTTTTTGGGTATATACCTAAAGGATGTTCAATCATACTACAAAGACATGTACTCAACTATGTTCATAGCAGCATTATTTGTCATAGCCAGAACCTGGAAACAACCCAAATGCCTCTCAACCGAGTAATGGATAAGGAAAATGTGGTGCATTTACACAATGGAGTACTACACAGTGAAAAAAATGACATCTTGAAATTTGTGGGCAAATGGATGGATCTAGAAAATATCATATTGAGTGAGATAACCCAGATCCAGAAAGACAAATATAACATGGACTCCCCGTAAGTGGCTTTTAGACACAAAGCAAAGAAAAACCAGCCTACAATTCACAATCCTAGATTTTTTTTTTTAATTTAGGATTAAGGTTTTCTAAGGTGTGCCAGGTCTCAGACTCTTGACTTCTGCTCAGATCCTGCTGTTGGAACTCCTTCAGTCAATAGCCTTTAAGATACTGGCCCACTTTGGGCATGGTCTCATGTACTACATACGCAGAACAAAGGAGTGTATGGGGCCCTTTGGCTCATGGCTTCAGTTCTGGTTCCCAGCACACTGCACAGGACTGCAGATGGCTACCAATTCTGTGAGTTTACCCCCTAATAAATAAACCTTTATTAGACATCACTCTGGGCTAGTGTAGAAATATTTCCTTTTGCAACAAAGATGTTAGCTAAGTAAAACAGGGATTAAAATTAATTTTCACTCATTTCATTTTAGCCAGATAAAGCAGTCTGTTTCTAGGATATTCTTAGTTGTTTTTTCCCTGAGTTGACAGTAATTTAATATTTATAATTGCTTTTTAGATAGGGTCTCATGTAGCTCTGGCTGACCTGGAACTTATTATGTAGACCAGTCCAGTCTGAAAATTACAGAGATCCACCTGCCTCTGTTTCCAAAGTTCTGGTTTTAAAGGTATGCTCCACTCTGCTTATTATTTATATTTGGAAGAAGTAGAATGAACTCACCGTTTCTCTGCTAGGCTAATATTAGCGCTTCTGTACTGAATGTTTAGAAAGTAGTGTTCATAGGACTGCAATGTTCTGGCCAGAACTTCAAATAAGAACTTCAGAAACACCCTATCGACTACTCAGAGACTATCTGCAATTGTACCAGACACTAATCTTGAAACTTAACCATCATTTTAGTTTTACAGGATCCCATAAAAATAACATCGCCCCATGACAGTTGGAAGTAATTCTAGAAGATGATGTCCTCTCTCCCAATAAAGTTTGTCCTCAGGGTTTGGGACATCTATTAGGGGTTGGTTATAAGTGGTATAGGATTGGAAGTGGAAATTAAGTAGGCTCTGGAATCTCTTTTTAAAAAAAAAAAATAAAGGAATTAGATGGGATAATAGGTAGATAGGTAGATTAGTGTGAATAAGTTCACACTAACAATAATAGTGAGTAACAGTGAGAATACTCATGAGTTGTTATTTATAGAAAATTTACATTGGTATAGAATCTTGTATATTGATAAAAATTCAAATTATATTTGTCATATTGAATATGATACTATTTCTGTTGACAATATTTGTATACCTATGCAAAGTTATTTTGTCATATTGTATTATGTATGTTTTTACCTCTGCTTAAGATATTTTGTATATTGATGCAATTTTAGGATATATTTATATACTGCACTATACATTTCTACCTCTGATCAAGATACTTATACATTGTTTACATTTTGAGGTTATTGTCCTCATTTGCTGCATATTTGTTTAAAGATTGTTTAACATTTTAATATGAAGCCTTAGTCTTTAAGTTATATAGGTATTAAGAATTATAAGTCAAAAAGAAAAAGAATTATAAGTCAATAATCATCCATGTTTGTTATACTTAGACTAATCAGGTTCTTTAGATGCACAGATAGTTTTGATTTGCCTGGACCTTCTGGTTCTTATTGGAGTAGCCTGTGAGAGCATCTTACGTCGTGATGCCTACCAATGGTTTTCATCCATCCACACGCAGGCATTCATTAGCCAGATTCTCTGGGAAACACCTGAGGACCTCCAACACAACCAACCCACTTTTGTGGACTGGCACCATGCTGAATCACAGTGGTGGCTGCCTGGTGTTGCTGCGATCCCAGAATGTACGATCAGGAAGGATAGATAAATTCTTTCCAATCTTTCAAACATGAATTCATAGAAATCTAGATTTAGACATGTTTGGGAGTGTGAGCTTACTCTCTCCACTTTAGCTCCAAAGGCGAACACTCGTTGGCAGAGCTTTAGGCTGTGAGAAGATAAACGCTTTCCTGCGTGATGTTAATTTTAACCATGGTGAGAAGTCACCCCAGAGGTGTCGCTCTCAGCCCCTCTCGGCTGGCCATCTTACGGAATTCTGAGATTAAAGAGCTAGATCTCAATTTACAAGTGTGGGTTGACTTCTTTACCTGGCTCTTCTCAAAGAGTAGATCTCATTTCATCCAAAACCGTTAAGCATCAAGATCAGCAAACTTGGGTCGGTGCTCACAGCTAGCAGAGTTAAACGTCACAGGTCTGTTGAGGGCAGGTGGTCTCGGATAATTTTCTGAGCGAAACCCAACTTCATTTTCCAAATGAAACAAAACAGCTTAATCTGCTTCTCCTCAGGAGCCTTCAGCTTTCTCTTTAAATTCACTCAAGTGTCACTCACTTACTCATTGCCCACTCCCGCCATGCTGGAGAGGAAGTACTTAGGGGGTTCTCCACCATGTCTTTGTGGACCCTCAGTTGTCAAATAGCATTTTGCTTAAATTGCAAACTACGAAAATGAAGCAGAAACCCAGGGTTTAAAAATTACAGTTTGCTTCAGCAGCTGTTGGTCAAATAAAATACTTCCAGTAAATCCTTCCACAAGAGCGCCAGTAAATCTGTAGCAGTCAAGCTGCCTAGAGTTGCGGGAAGTCCCTAGGGATCAAGAGGTAGGCCAACAAGCAGGAAAACAGTTATTCAAAACGTCCCCCTTTTGAATGCGAAAATAAGATATAGCCCTTCCTTCTGGAGCTATACAGAGGGAAGAAAGCATTTGTGACGCCCAGAACCACTCAATGCTACCCACCGCTGCAGTTAAGATGGGTCTGTATCTGTGTACAAAACTGTTTTGTGTTAGTTACCTCCCTGTCTTTAATCTTTTTAAAAGGATCCTAACATGTTTATTTGTCCGTCTGGCTTTGGAGTTTTAAATGATTCCATCTCTTTTTGTTTTAAAAACACCTGGTAGTTTTAACCAGAAAAATAATGACGTTCCCTTGATGGAACTTAAACAGCTTGGGTGATACCACTGGATCTCTTAGGGATGAAAGAATACCGTAGAGCAGGCAGGACACATACATGCTGAACTCTGCCTCCTGTCCGCTAGTCCAGTGCCTGTCAGCTGGCGAAGTTCAGCACGTGTGTGCATGGCCGTCCAGATGCTCTGCAGTAGAATCCAGGCTCCTCCTCACGTTAGGAGCATGATCTACCCTTTCCTTCAAAGTTATCACCTACTTGCTTGACATCTGCCATTTTCCATGCTATGATGCATTTCAGTCCGGATATGGGGAGATGAGGAAGGTTATGCATGACCCTAGTAGGTTAAGCACATTTTTCTTATCAGCATCAGAGGCAGAAGGCATCCACCCCAGGGCAGCAGCCAACTTGTCCTGCTTTCTGTGATCGGGGCTCATAGGTTACAGCAAGGAAAACCCTATTTAAGACCAAACTTACAGAGGGAAATAATGCATGAAGGACAAGAATAAATACATGCAAGGAAAAAAACAGTACTGAAAAACCAAATACGTTCCCTTCATTTGAGACTGTTACTGGCACATTAAAGGGCTATACGCTTTACGGTTTACTTTCTAGTAATAGCAATGGGTCAGTAGAGAAATGTCACCACACTACTGTCCAATATCATACACTTGAGTGACAGCGGCATGGATGTACAGTGTCCACTGTGGGTGTCCTAGAGACTCAACAAGCACTTCCTGTTCTCTCGCGAATCTAGCGTCAGATGTTTGGGAGCCTAAAGTGTATATATTTAGTAATTACCTCAGATTTTTAAACATGATTAAAAATTTTGAAAATGATCTGCCTAGTTTTTAAATAAAATTCACCCCCGTGGGAAGGTGCTGTCTGCAGCTGAGGTTGTCTGGGGACAGCTGATTCCAAAGAGAAGGGTGTGAAGAAAGGGCAGCCATTGGCATAAGGCACAGAAGCCTGAGGGACCTATCCTGATGAGGGCCAGGCCGCTTACCTCAGAGTTTCTAGCATGCTCTCTTCTAAGATGAACCAGGACAGAGTACGTCCATGAATAAATAAGTGACATAGATCTTGGATTTTTTTCCTTTTATTTTTTTTTTTTTCATTCTTGGCATGCTGGGGATTTGTGTGCACTAAGCAAGCATTCTCTATCCCCGGTTACGTTTCCAGCCCACGAGTTTTACAAACCTATGTATTTGCTTTACTACAAAAATGCCAAGTCTCATGAAGCCAGAATGCCAGAGAGCCAGGTGGTTTAACGTTAACTGAAATGAGCAAGGCTAGATTTATTTTAAAAGTAGCAGCTTCAACGCCTTCCTAAGCCTAAAAGTGATTTGGTTTTTATCTAATTTTCTTAACAACTCATTAAATAAGCAACCAATAGTGGTTTTTGATATTTTCATTCATATACCTTATTGTTCTTTGCTCATTTTTGTCCCTCATCACCTTTCTCCTCCCGTCCCCCTCCAGTGGTCCTCCTTCCACTCTCCAAATAGAGTCCCCTTTGGCTTTCATGGCATTGTGTGTATACATTCTTAGATTTACATCTAGGTTCTCACACTGTTCATGTGCAGTACTGAACTCTCTCTTTCTCATCCCTGCTTCCCCCTTCAGACTCCCTTCTCACCCTTGCATTCCCCTTTTAACCTGCCTATCATATGTGTGTGTTCATCTAGATTTATAGCTATGAGACGGTACCTGTTAGAGAAACATGTGGCATTTGTCTTTCTGAGGCTGGGTTATTTGGCTTAATATGTTAAGACTCTCCCGTTCCATCCATTTTCCTGAAAATGACATCACTTCCTTCTTAACAGGCTATGGTTTACTGTGCATACAACACCTGCGTTTTACCCATTCATCTGTTGGGGGGCACCTAGAGGCTGGGCCACATCTGGGCTACCACCAATAGCGCATCCGTAAACGTGGACGTGTGTGTCTCTGTGGTATGCGGACTTAACTCTCCTCTAGAAACAAACTCAGAAATGGTACAGCCAGATCACACAGCAGTTCTCCAGAATGTGTGTCATTATCAATGTCATTCTGACTTGAAGTCCCTTTTCCTTCATCCTTGGGATGCTCAGCAGCAAGGTTCTGAAGAAGGGTGGGGAAGACAAAGGTGAAAAGTCCCTAGAGAGGCCCGCTTGGAGTAAAGTCACTCACACTGGCTGTAACAATAGAAAGTAGTGAGGAACCTGTAAACCTAGTGAGAACATCTGTCAAAGAAAACTCGGGAAAGAAAGCCATCGAAAATAATCTACATGAATTCTCTTTCCTACCTAAGAGTGGTTAATTTATTTTAAGAGGCCACAATGACTTGTTTGCATGCGTGTGTACATGTTCACATGTGTGTGCGCACGTGCATGTGTGTATACATTTGTAACAGGCAGAACAGACTCATATGAGCATTTCATTGGAGTCCTGGTGGATCTTTGAAACAAAACAGAGATTTGTCAACTGCCAACACAGTAGAAGGACACACATTTTTACAACAGAAACCAGCACCCAGAATTTTATAGAATTGATTACCGATATTGATCGCAGTTTCTTGCTTGTCTCCCGTTAACACCCATATTTTAATTTCTGCCTTCAACAAAGTAGCTATGGTTTCGGGAACCCCGGCTTGAAGACGGTCTTCGATGGCTGTGGCTCCAAGTAACAGTAAATTCTAGATCAGAAAATAGCATCAGTTAAAGGACAGTTCATCTTTAAGAGCAGAGACGCTGACATCCCTGACAGGATCGTTGCCCATGAATGACATTCAACGGTGAAGCAGTCACAAACTGTTGATTGTGTTGAGCTATTCAAAACCCTCCTGTCAATCATTCAGTGGTACCTGGGTGTTCTGTTTAGTTTGTACCAACTCGACACAGGCTAGAATCACCTGGGAAGTAAAGTCTCAGTTAAGAAAATGCCTCCATCAGATTGATGGGTAGGCAGGTCTCTGGTGCACTTTTTGCATTGATTGATGATTGAAGTAGGAGCTGGCTGTAGGCAGTGCCAGTCCTGGGCAGATGGCCCTAAGTTTATAAGAGAGCAGGCTGAGCAAGTCAGGAGGAGCAAGCACGGAAGCAGCACCCCTTCATGGCCTCTGCTTCAGTTTCTCCCTTGAGTTCCCACCCTGACTTCCCTCCATTGTGGGGGAAGAAGAGAAATCCTAAATGTGTACTCTTTGACATGGGCACGGTCACATCATGGACCAATGCTTCAGGCCACGAGCATGACAAAGCCTTCCCTGGGTGAGGCTTAGACGGATGGCAACACTTACTTCCCTCTGGGCCCAGTGCAAGCGTTGATAGTGTGTGCAGAAATGTCTATCACAGCTTTCTCCTCCCCTGGATGTTTAAGGCATGAAGACTGCTCCCCTACAGAAATGTTCCTTTGGAGATTAGCTGAACCTGTCTCCTTGTTCAATTGTATGCAATAAGCCTGTCTCCTTATCTGTATGTGATAACCCCGCCTCCCTGTTCAGCTATATGCAATAACCCCATCCCCTTGTTCAACTGTTTATAATAAGCACATTGCACTTCCAGGGTGCTGTGGCTTCCCCAACCAAGAGTTCAGACCGCCCAATCCCAGCTTTTCTGTGTCCATATGTCTGTGTGATTGCCATTTTTTCATCCCCTCGCTGTCCTAGTCAGGATTTGGGAACCCAAGCTGGCTTGGACACAACACTTCATGATAGATTCTAGCCTGTGAGTTGAGATAAACCCTTTTCTCTCCAAGTTGCTCTTGTTCATAGCATTTATCACAGTGTCAGAAAGCAAACTGAGACACTGGGCATCATCTGGAAACAGAGTGTGTGTGTGTGGGGGGGGGCTGATATTAAACACATGAATGAGGTCATTATCAAGATAGATTTACCTATCAAAGAATTGATTCCCATTGTGACAGTTATCTGGCAGGATAGCAATTAAAAGCCTGTGATTGAAGAATTCAATAGTGGGATGCTAGAAGTATAGCACAAGGGTACAGCAAGCAGCCCCAACTTCCATCCCCAGAACTATGCAATGGTTAGTGGAATAAACTCAAGGTCAAGGAAACTCCAAACTGTTGCCCCATCATTCTCTTTGAAGCAGAGGAAAATCAACTCATGCAGAGGGCAAGTGTCAATGTGTCAAACTTCCTAGGTGCCTACACTATGCCTGGCAGTCTGGCAGGTACCTGAGAGACTGTGTAGAGGGCCTTCGTACTTGTTCATCCCCTTAGTCATTCATACAGTACCTCAGTTTAGTTATCCAAGCAAAGAAAGACCCAACTGCTGTGTGATCGCCTACTACATGGGCATAACACCCATTTCGTCACTTTTCTGACCATAAACATAATATTCAATATTTCCAGTGCTGTTCATTGTACTTTTCTCTGTATTTGGGTAATAAAATGTGGTCCTAAATGGACTGTACACATAGGAAATGAAGAGGAACATCACTTGAAATGCAAGGAAACTGTAACCTAACCTAAGAGCATCCCAGTAATCAAAGAAACAAGTCCTAGACAATCAGAGGAACTGGTCCTCTAGCCAACCAGGAACAGAAACACACCCATAAAAGGTAAAGGTGACAGAAGCATACAGTTCTCTGTATATGTCACGTCACCATCTGACAATAGGACAGATGTGGTGGGACATCCTAGGCACCTTTTCCCACCAGTAATTCTGCCTCACTCAGGATCTTGTCTCCTTTAAGTAAACTGATAAGCGTAACTTATTTCCATCAATAAGGCAGAGTGGTAGATGCTTAGATTTGGTTCTATTTCCTACCCCAATTCTATTAAATAACTTGATATAAGCAGCTGAATATCAAGCTCAAGCAGAAACTGGATATGGAAAAGTGAAATTATAAAGCTAGAAAAGGACAGCAGGCGATGGCCTCCAAGGTACAGAATCTAGAAGATGGATAGTCCAGAGGCTGCTGATATCACCCAAAAAGGTTGAAATCTAACTTCCAGACTTTAGGGTATTGAAATTATAAAGTATATAAAGAAGTATGAAATTACCTAACATACTGGAACACACAGAAAAGAAAATACCAGGACAGAAAGCAAAGCAGGCAGCAAGGGACAGTAAAGGCAAAGCATGGGCATCATTTGAGTGAGTGTGGAAATTATCCATGGATACAGGGTCTACCCAGTGTGCACAGTGCTCCATGCATGGGGCTCAGCAGGTGAGCCAATCTTAGGGCCAAACTCAGGCAAAGCCAGAGCCATCAAAGCTGGTTTGCATGTGTGTTTTTGTTTGTGTGCTTATATACTGATGCAAATGAGTTTGTGTGTGTGTGTGCTTGTATGTGTATGTACATGCTTTGCATGTGTGCTTGGTCACATGTTTATAAACTGACGTCTGTGTCTTGGGCGTTTTTCCTTGTCTATCATTCTCCCACTACCCTTTGTTTTGAGGCTGGGTCTCTCAATGGCTTGGAACTTGTCACATAAGTTAATCCAGCTGATCATCAAGTCTCAGAGACTCTTTTGTCTCTACCTCCCCAGTACTGGGGTCCCCAGTGGTGCCATCATTCTCTGCTCTTTTGTTTGGTTTTTTTAAATAAAGGTTCTGGGGGTCAAACTCAGGTCCTTGCACTTGCAGAACAAGCCCTTTATAGACGAGCCAACGTTTCAGCCCATCAGTACTAGTTTTGACCAGATAGTTAAGGTTTCATCAGTACCTGATTGAGGGTGACGAGACGTTTCAGACAACCTAACCTGAGAACATCCCAAAGCAAAAAAATAATGAAAACTTGAGGTCCATGGGGACAGTTAGAGAAAGCAACAACATCCCAAGACAACAAACGGAGTCTTATCCAAAGACTGCTCAGAAGTGTGCCATCCTTCACTGGGCAGACGCTTTGACTAGCGTAATTACCTTCTCGATGATCTCATAACACTCTTCTAGCCTCTGTGCTCTGTCCTTCAGTATGATGCTGGCCTCCTGATAGACTTTCAGCCACTCCTCGTACTCATTCTCAGAAAGATCCGCGTAGGCCACACACAGAGTCCGCAGGCCTGCAAGGCAGCCGCAGGTAAGCGGTGGCGAGAAGGACACATCACATGCCACTCTTTATGTCAGGGTGGCCCAAACTTTAAAGTCACCTGCTTCTCAGGCCCCTCTAATGTAACGTTCACACGTTTACAAAGGGAATTTTAAAATTGACTATTGTGATGGTTAATATTGATTGCTAACTTGATAGGATGTAGAGTCGTCTAGGAAACACAGTTCTGAGCGTGTCTGTGGAGACTTTCTAGGTGCAGGGAGGAATGTCCCACTCCATGGGCTATACCCTGTGTCCCACACTGAATACAGCACAGAGATAGAGGTGAGCACCAGCTTCATCTCCCTCTGCTTCCTAAGATGCAACGCGAAAGGCTGCCTCAACTCCAGTCGCCATCCCTTCCCCTCCATGATGAACTGCACCCTCGAACTCTGAGCCAAAATAAACCCCTTCTTTCTTAAGTGGCTTTTGCCAAGTATCTTGTTGTAGCATTAAGAAAAGTAATTCATATCCCCCCTGTGTTTTCATATAAACTAACATAAGCTGTCCTTCCTATAAATTTAGGCGTGTATGAGATCCCGTGAGTGAATTTCCCACTGTGGACAGGTATAGAATCTGTGCAGCTCACATGCGTGTGTCACTGGCAGCTGGAAGCAGAGGAGTCAGGAAGTACATCTTAAGGCATCCATAAGAAGCCTATTGTGCTATGATACGGAGAAGCTGGGCCCTCAAGCAGTCATGCCCTCGCGTGTGTGCATGTGTCTAGACATGGGAGCTCACTACACTCAGAGTGGAACACTCATTGCTTAAGCCTCTATCATCACATTCTCCAGAAGGAAAACCTGACATCACCATTATCCCAAGGTTTCCAGAGAGTTCCTGCTTACAGTGAGCAATGAGAATTATTACCTGCTTACGCCCTAGACAAGCCAGTGATAGCACAAGGTCAGGGAAAGGACCCCTAGAGTATCCGAGCAAAGGGACAGTTGTGATTCTGTTTGCTGTGGGTTAGTTAGCTGCCTCCTGTTTCCATGCCTCCTGGGAAGAGCAGAGTCAAACACAGGTCATTCATTTTGGACTCTGCCACCTGCTTCCTCACTGTCACAGGAGATGGGAGGGGACAAAGGCAGCTGAAAACTCAATCCTGAGAAGCAAGTTGGTACTACATGAGAAGCACACATCTGTCCAAAGGCACGCATGCCTGCCTGCCCATGTAGCACCACGGACACATGAAATCTCAGCTTCAGTGTCAAAATTTTTTACTTACCTTCTGTGGCAAAATATTCCAGATGGCACAATGTCTCCTCCATGTACTTCGAGTCTTTTGAAAGTCTTTCAAAGATTACATTATCCTGCGAAAGAGGGAAACACTCACTGAGACGGGCAGAACCCAGAGGACATCTGCCAGCGGGCACGCACAACACGGCTTTCTTCGTAAGTGTTTACCTAATGTACCTGAAAATACTTGATGGGGCAAAGAGTGGAGCTCTCAGTTGGGCCAAACGTGAGCTTTGCAAAATACACCCAACAATATCAAAAGTTGTGTGCATGTAAAAAGTCAAAAAGAAACAATGGGGAGATTCTGCGAGCAGAGACACGATCAAGGCTACCTCAGTGCCCACATTTGCACACACATGCAAAACTCAAACCGCGAATGGAAGTGTTTCAGATTTGGGGTATTTGCAGATTTCGGAGTACATGTGTACACATATGATGTGATATCTCAGGGATGGGAGCTCATCTAAACATTCATGTTTCGTGTCCACCCTATTTACACAGCCTGAAGATAATGTTATACCCTTCTCCTGGCTACATTTAAACTGGAACTCATACCATGAAGTCGGATGTGGAATTTTCTACACCATGTCAGTGCTTACAAAGTTTTGGATTGGAGCTTTTTAAAATTTATTACGTTTTTGTAGTGTGTGTGCCTGTGTGTGTGTGTGTGTGTGTACGCGCCTGTGTGTGCCTGTGTGTGCCTGTGCCTGTGTGTCTGTATGTGATGTGATGGACCACAAGGAGAGAATGGCGGAATGGGAGGTAGGGAGGTAGGGAGGTCGGAGGACAGCCTGCAGGAATCAGTTCTCTCCTTCCAGCACACGGGTCTAAGGATCAACTCCCGTGGTCGGGCTTGGCAGCAAGCCCCCTCACCTGCTGAGGCATCCCATCAGTACAGATGTGGGAAATTTTTGCTGGTAGATTGTTTTCTATTTGTCTGTCTTCTGCTTTTCTGAGGCAGGTTCTCACTGGAGACCACACAGGTCCGTTTGCCTCTGCCTCTCAAGTGCTGGGACAAAAGGTGTGAGCCACCATGCCCAGCTAATTTGAGATGTTTTTATTAGGGTGTTCACCCCATAACATCTTTATGCAAAAGTGAAAATAATAAAGTAATACCCTAATTTATTCTAATACAACCTTACTTGCCAATAATGGAAGTTCCCACAATCAAAGTGACCATGTGCCTGGAGTTTTTGACGCACGTTTGATGAGAGATATCTAGTTGGCACAGCCTGCACCTCATGACTGACAGGCAGGAATGGGTGCCTGTATGTTCCTGATAACCCACTATATAAATTAGCATCTCAAGACACTAATAAATTTTTTAAACTAAACTAGCTTTTCAGAGGGGAGGGGAAGGTTTGGACAAAACTAACCCCACAAGAGTCTGACAGGCACGAGCAGCAATTTCACATCTACGCTGCCTGCTTTCACCGCAGTTCTTTTCTAGCTGCTGCAGCTACAAGCAGCACACAAAGCCAGCCCCAAAACAAGGTCATGTGATACTGTGACCTCAGTGGCCTTAACTAAAGCTGTCATTACCATAAAGGTAGAATTCCTTTACCAAGGCGGTGGTGGCACGCGCCTTTAATCCCAGCACTTGGGAGGCAGAGGCAGGCGGATCTCTGTCAGTTGGAAGCCAGCCTGGGCTACAAAGCAAGCTCTAGGACAGCCAGAGCTGTTACACACATTGAGTTCCTATCCATGACTGATGAAGATGAGTAACCTTGGCTGTTCATCACTGGCCCAGGTATTTCGCGGCATTGTCTCAAATTAAGTTTGATAATTTGTCCCTTCACCCCACAGAACCACCATATAACAGGGTACAATTTTACAAATATAATTTATAAGCGGTAATAGCTTTCCTTATCAATAACATCTTTGGCGTTTGGTTATTATTCGTTAGGGATACTGGAGAAAAAGTCAGACGTAGGAAAGAAGTACAAAAGGAACTGTAAAAATAGATCCACACACAAACACGCTCTTGTCCCCCATGGCGCAGCTCTCTCTCTGCCACAAGGAAGAAAATGATCCTGGAAAGACAGTTGCTGGGGAACCAACAATATCAGAGAACAGAAAGTTTACCACAGGCCAGCACAATGCCGTCATCTTTACAGACGCCAAGAGAGGATTCTGGGTGGCACACCGAGTGTCCAAAGCTCACTACGGGATAAAAGCAGACTTTTCGCTGCCCACTCTTATCTAATGGCGCCTCGAACCCACGCTCTTGGTGTCCTATTGGAACTGTGTTTCAGCTTTGGGCAGAGAGTGGAGGATATGTGCACAGCAGTTTGGGAAGCAATACTTTGACAAAGCAGCCTCCAAGGAGTTGGCCGAGCCCTTCGTAGCACTGGTACTTACAGCTCCCTTGCAGTAGAGTCGAAGTTGTCCCGATGGAGTTCGAACAATGACAGACATCCTTTTCCGGTCACTGGAATAGTAAAGGAGTAGGGGAGGGGAGGAAAAAGCCATCACCCGTCTGCTTTACAGGACCCAGTTCCAATAACTGAGCACAAAACAAAAGGTGCCAAGTCTAGAAGCAGCGAGCTCCATCTCTCCTCAGCTTTGTCCTCAAAGTAAAACTTCAACTGTATAGTTTACTCATTTATCCCAAACGGACAGAAGCTCACATGCCTTGCCGTGCCATAAGGACTCACGGCACGGCTGTTCACCAAAGAGCCAGAAACAGAACATTTGCGCATGAGCCGGGCACGCGGAAGCACTGTCAAGCCCTTCCGGGACCACTCTATTTCACAGCTCCAGAGTCACCCCCCCCCCCGCCCCCGAACAGCCAGGTGGGAGAGTCAACACACTTCAGAAGCCCCTCGTTGGATAAAGAAGTTACGAATTCATAGACGTGGCTGGCCCAGCACCAACTACTTTCTCTCCTCTTGCTGTAGCAAAGACCCTTCCTTACACACCCTTTATCCTCAGGGTCAAGCCCGCTTGCTGAGCTTCAGGGACTTCTGCTGCCGGAGGCCCCCTAAATCGTCTTTCCTTACCTCTGTAGTGTTGGCTTACTTCCCACCGGCCCTCTCATGTACCGCCACAGGCCGAGGCAAGACTGCCATTCTCTTTCCCTACACTTTCTGGGCTGTGCTTTGCCAACACTTCCCCTACTAGAACACATCCTCCACCCCGGGTCTTTCCTTGTGGTGATTCCCACACTCTGAGCCACGGCACTCTCTGGGATGCGTCTTCCTTCTCTCTCAGCTCCTAGGCTGCTTCATTTTCTTAATGTACAAAGCAGATGATCAGCGACTGCCCCAAAGCAATCTTACAGAAGGAAGTGGCGTTAGGGAAATGATACGTCCATTACAATGTATCAGAACCTGCAACCATGATTGACACTTCTGCTCCTTCACTTTAGACACTAGACCCCTGTGTTTCCATCCACAGCCACCTGCTATTATCTCATTCCCTTTCCTCTTCCTTCCGGGCTGGCTGTCAACAGCTGGCTGCAGTTAATGCAGCACAGGGCAGCCGTTGCCAACAGGAGACATGCTAGGGGCTAGAAAGATGGCTCAGAGGGCGAAGGGCTCACAGTATGAGGATAAGGACCCAAGCATGGGTCACCAGCATCCACACGGAAGCAAACCATGGTGGTGTGTCTCTAGAACTCAGGGCCAGGAGACTGGACAGGCAGATCCTGGCTTTTCGCGACCAGCCAGCCCATCTAAACAGTGAGCTCTAGGTTCAGTGAGAGACTGTGATGGCTGTCTGCCTCAAACACCAGGTAGAGGATGAGAAAGAAGACACAGGATTTCTACTTCTGACTTCCATAAGCACAGACACAGGAGAGCACACACATACGTGTAAGACACATGCATTACAAGCCAGGGGGAGGGAGAGAAGGAGAAGAAAGAGGGGGAAGAGGAGGAGGAAGAAGAGGAGGAGAAGGAGGAGGGGGAAGAGGAGGAAGAGGGGAAAAAGGAAAAGGAGGAGGAGGGAGAGGAGGAGGAAGAAGAGGAGGAGGAGGAGGAGGGGGAAGAGGGAAGAGGGGAAAGAGGAAAAGGAGGAGGAGGGAGAGGAGGAGGAAGGAGAGGAGGAGGGAGAGGAGAAGGAAGAGGGGGAAGAGGAGGAAGAGGAGAAAGAGGAGGAGGAGGAGGGAGAGGAGGAGGAGGAGGGAGAGGAGGAGGAAGAGGGGAGGAGGAGGAGGAGAAAGAGGAGGAGGAGGAAGAGAAAGAGGAGGAGGGAGAGGCGGAGAAGGAGGAGGGAGAGGGTGAAGAGGGGGGAGGAGGAGGGGGAAGAGGAGGAAGAGGGAGAGGAGGAGGAAGAGGGAGAGGGGGAAGAGGGGGGAGGAGGAGGAGAGGAAGAGGAGAAGGAAGAGGGGGAGAGGAGGAGGAAGAGGGAGAAGGGGGAGGAGGAGGGAGAGGAGGAGGGAGAGAAGGAAGAAGAGGAAGAAGAGGAGGAAAAGGAGGAGGAAGAAGAGAAGGAAGAGGGGTGAGGAGGAGCATACAGAAAGTCCCAGGAGGCATCTAGCATGGCGGGAAGCTCCAGGCAGGCACACCATCACCACACCTATAAGAACTGCTGCCATCATCTTCTCTGTGGCTCATCTGACCCCAAGGGCTTCTCCCCAACAGAGCCAAGCTCACGGCTCCGAGTTCCAAGTTAGGCAGGAAAACATTTCCTTTGAGAGGACAGGAAAACATTGCACCTTTCAAGCCATGATGAACCATTTAACAAAGGTTCTAGGAAACTAAGTATTTTCATTTTCTTTTTTTCGGACTAGCCTGGAACTCACTATGTAGCTTACGTTGGTCTCAAACTTGAGGCCTTGCCTCAGTTTTTCACAGGCTGGAATTACACTGCCTGAGCAACCATGCCCAGCTCCATCAATTTTTTGATATCAGGAAAAGGTGGTCTCAAGACAAAAAAAAAAAAAAAAAAGTCACTCTAGTATTGGAAGGCAGCTCTGCTCACGCGGCGTAACCACAATGCCATCCCTCTGTTCTACTCCTGAGCGACCACTGTGCAAGAGGGAGACATTCAGACACGGCTCCTCAGATTAAACTATGGATGCTCCAGGGGAGCCATAGAGTCTGACAGATATTCCTAGATCTTAAAGAAGCTGTGCTGGGTGTGAAGGCTTCAGGGGAGCCCTAAGGGAAGAGCCTTGTGAAGGCCTAGCCTCCTGTGAGGGTGAATGGACTCTCTCTCCTCTGTGGTCACATGTTAGCTTCTTGCTCAGATGGCAATGGAGGGTGACCTCACAGAACCTGGGCCGAGACAATGAGGACAGCGAACGCCCTGGCCACATTCTCCCAGCCACGCTCTGTATCTGCAGCTGTTAATGCAAGAGCACCTAGCTCGAAACAGCAAAAGGATCGCTCTCAGAAAAAACAGAGGGAAGTGGTGAATTTTGCTCTTCTCAGTGAAACCCTTAAATTCTAAGATGGGGGTTTGTGAGGGGGCTGGCTTTTATCGTGATTAATGCTTAAATACAAATCATGCTACACAATCAGAAAAATCTTTAAGTGAAGCAATTAAAAATATATGAAATGTTTCATGTCTAGTGTATGAAAGAGAAACATACCTAGAAAATTCCAGAACATTGAGGATTCCAAACGTCTGTTCTTGCCCCATCTATAAAACAAAACAAAAGGGGGGGGGGGCTCTTACCTGAAGTGGAAAAATACTAAATCAATCCCCCCTCCTAAATACCACCACACACACACACACACTCACTCACACGTGCACACACACAAATACACACAAATGCACACACACACGTTGGGACCAATTGGAGTTTGGCCTTCAGCTGCTCTTCCCTGCTAAAGCCTTCTAATTGAAGTTACTAAAAGCTGTGCCTTGCCTAGAGGATCAGAGGATGGGATTTTTCACCTGTTGGCCATTGACTGCTGGGTATTTAAAGCCTCCATGGTGTTATTAAAGAAGGGCCTTTGTACCAGTGATTGGAGGTCCGTGTGTCTGTCTGTGTGTCTGTGTTGTGTTTTCTCAACCTCCAGCCCCTTGCCCAAAGTTCGTGAACTGGATTATAGCGCATAGTGCGCGGGGGGGGGGGGGGGGGTTCCTTGGCGCGCACACACACACATACACACACACACACACACACACACACACACACACACGCTGCCCCTACCCTCCACTAGCTAGCCCTCTACACCAGCATTCATAGCCTGGACTGTGTTCTCACAGTCTGGCGGGGTCAGCGCGCCCTCTTCTGGCAGAAGCTCTCATTCTCTTTCCGAGACAGGCTCCTAAACTCTGTGAGATCACTACAAAGCTTTGAAAATGAAGGATACAAGCCGCGCAGCACCATCCGAGACCTTGGGGTCAGCTCTGCTTATGAATGATGCAGGAATTCACACGTGACCTAAGGTGGTCTCCAGCAGGTCTGAGCACTTCCACACTCACCACGACACCATCACACTGAGTTAGCATCAGAAAAAGCAACCAGCAGGTTCAGGACAGCTCTTCCAAAGTACTGTCCTCAAACTTAATGGAAAACCTTGACATATAAGGATTTGGAGATTCTGAATTTCTACATAAGGGACTCTGGGTCTGAACCTGTTTTTTAGGACAATTAATCAAACACCCTTTTCCCCTGTGTTCGTTGCAGAGGGAGCATCAATATATGTGTGAGCCATTTTCAAAAACTTTAATTTGCTATTTTTGACACACCACAGTGGAAACAATGTGGGCTTGGGCATCCACACACACAATTCTGACAGACTTTCTGTGAATGGGAACAGTGCTCCTGACTGCCTTACCTGCCCACTACAACACTCTCCTCTGGCTGCGTCCTGAAATATAACCGCCAGCCCAGTTCACCCAGCCTTGTGGATCCTCTTACCTCTCTATACCCACCAGCTTACCCCTCAACCCACCCAAGATATCAGGATGTTGTTTAGAGAGGCACCCAGAGCCCCATTCCTGCTCACTGCCTGGAGCCACCTCCTCTCTGCGCCTTGGTTCTATGATCAGCCCCTGCACAGTGCATGTGCTGCTGAGATTATGGGCAAGGATACGTAAATACGAGGTGACGCAGGGAGACTCTGTGCTTCAGTGATCCCCAGAATTAGTGACTGAATAGGCATTTTAATGGCTGTTTATGAGACCCAATTAACCAGGGATATTACCTCTAAAAAAAAGTGGCCTTAAAACTTTGGTAAGATTCACAAAGTAGCCCCTGCTGGTGAGCTATGGCCCATTGGGACATCTACTCCAGTCTCTTTTGAGGATGCTCACTCTGCTGTCTTTGTTAAACAACCTGCTTAAAATGACTGTGCTTTTCAGCGGAATTCTTTTCTTCAGGAAGCTAAGAACTGTAATAGATGCAGGAGGAGAAAACACTCATCCAGGTAAGAGAAATCCTAAGCTTTAACTTCTTTCTCTCATAGCCAGATGGATGCCCAGCAGTCTGAGGCCCTACTGGTCAACCGTGAGACTGAGGGGGCTACAGAGACGCAGAGCCAGCCTTAAAAACAGGGGCGGAAGGTACTTTCTCAGCTTTGGGAATGTGAAGAGGAGGCTGACAAATTTCCTTACTACAAATAATTTCCTGGGAGAGAGGAAAAGATTCCAAGGAGCAGCCCCAAGCCCCAGAGTTATGCTGCTGCCTCCCATGTGACCATGGCATCCCCACAAAGTATTTCTAATCTAATCTTTCACTGAAAGACAAATACGAAGTCCGCCGTCTCATGTATGATCAACACACTATTTCATATGCACTCCTTCCAAAGTACCGGTTCCCTTACCGCTTCGATGATGACGGAGTACGGCGTCCTGCCCGTAAACACGAAGCCAAGCTTCTTAGCTCCTTTGACCAAAGCAGCTTCATCTGTCAACAATAAGCCAACAACACACAGGCTCATCCCATGTCGTGACAGAATTCTGCTAAAGGTCAAATCAAAACCCATCACAATCGATGGGGTCGGGCGTTATCTGCACACAAGCAAGGACTTGAGACAGACACACTGACACACACTGGAGCTTGAGATGTCTGTTGGACAGATTGCATACCAACAACAAAGTCTCCAGGACCGCAGGATTTTACACTCCTGCTGGGCTCTGCTAGATCAGTTCAAAGGAAACTCCCTCTGCCCATCTCTCAGCAAGGCCGTGCTTAAATGCAGTACTGTGTGGGTCAGACTACCAGGAAATGGGCCAAGGGCAAGGGTTCTGATGCTCCATGGGGTGTGGTAGATGAGGCAGTCATGGAGCCAGCCTGGTTCTCTCTTGAGACCGTTGCCTAGCGCAAGATTATATACCAGGATGTACAAGATAGCCCAGACTCTTCCTTGCCACCAGAGCACCCTGAGAGTCAGGACACCCCGGTACCAGCTCTCCTTGGTTTTAACACCTCTAATCATGAACTGGAGGTGCCGTCAGACCAAAGGGAAACAGCAGGTCTTATGGATCAGAGCATCTCCCAAAAATAATAGAAACCCCCCCCCCCAAAAAAAAAAAAACCAACAAGGCACTTCCGGCACCAGCCTCACCTGGGGAGGAAGCCTGGTAGATGATTTCATCTCCATCCTTCTCAGGGACTACGGTGTGACAGACGGCCAGCAGGGTAAGGAACTCTTGGATACAAGGGGCTGTGGGCTGAAAGCAGAAGAACCAGTTAACCAGTCACCAGACTTGTAGCACACAGTGGATCCAAGCCATTCCCGGCTTTAAAAGCCAGTGAGAGGTCGCCTGCGCACACCTCTGAGCCCAGCACTTGAGACCCAGAGGCAAGAGGATCTCTATGAGTCCAAGGCTAGCCCGGTCTACATGGTGAGCTCCAGGCTAGCCAGGGAAATAGAATGAGACTGGTCTCAAGACAAGAAAAAGAAAAAAGAAACCCAGTAAGAGTTTGCCATTGGTTTTTTGCATAGATCTTAGATGCTTAGCTAGACAACTCTAGGACCAGACATTTGTGCTCCACGGAGCCCACCCCCTGCCACTCTGAACTTCAACCAAGCCACATCCTTTCTCAGTGCCCCTCAGGCCCACAACCCTCTACCTGCCCTGAGCATGCTCTCCTGGACAATCATTTGAGACACATCCTGCAAGCCTATTGTGTTGGGCCTCAGAGCAAAGTCACCCTGTGCCACCAGGAGACATTGTCCTTTCTCCCCACTAAGCTGGCTAGTATTCTGAATGTCTGATTTTAGTATCCATAGCTAAAACCCAAGGTGTCCCTGTGTAATCAATCTTTCCCTACCATCCCCAAGAAAAACAAATCCTAAGGATTTTAACTGAAATCTCGGGCTACAATACACTTTCACATTTCCTAAAGACTTCTAAGTCTTATAAACTAGAACCTGGGGCTTACATGTTATTATTTTATTTGTTCAAACATACTCAGATAACCAGTGTGATCAAGCACTATGTTCACCAAGGTTGGGGGTGAAGGGGGACTAAACACAAGCACTAAAAGCCACCAATACCTCCTGGCCCTAATTATTTTAATTGGCAGGAATTTGGTCAATGTTTAGGGTCCAGGCAAAGGTATTCCATTTAATACATTCCCAGATATCCACGAACATAGAATTACTACATGCCTAAAGCTGTTGATTCATAGCTGCTCAGACAGATAGAAAAAACAAGCATGCCCTGGTTTTACCTCACTTATAGATAAGAAAAACGAGGACCTAAAACTAACTAATCTTGCATTACAAGATTCCTAACTCATGATCACCTTCACCTCAGTTTATTGATGAGTTTAGTTCAGGAGATTTACTGTTTGTGTCTTACTCTCAGGGACAGCAGGAAAAATAATTAACCATCTACCCACAGTGTGGAGGAAGACAAACCTCCAACTGCACATCTGATAGGCATGAAGCCGAGGATCTGCTTTTAGAGGCTCAGGTCTCCTCTTTGTTTCAACCACTTAGAGTAAATTGTGTAAAGTTCATATCTAAAGGGTCCTTAGACCTTGCAGCCTTTGGCAAAAGTGCTAATGGACCAAAGGCCATAAACTTCCCTTGTCTGTGTACGTGGGTTGCCTGGTTATTCTGTATGCCTGCAGGATTTTGTGGGTCTTTATAACTGGGTTATAGCAAAGAGAGTTAAGAAGAGCTGGAGCAGAAGTTGGAGCAGAAGCATCCCAGAAATTAGCAGAGATAGGAAAATGGGGGGGGGAGTAGCAGAGAATTGGAGTTGAAATTAGAATTGAGACAGAGAATTAGAGCTAAGAAATGATAGACAGGACAGAAGAACTGGAATAGAGAACAGGAAAGAGAGAACAATAAAGAGACATGGATAGAAAGAATGTGCCATGAGCAGATTTCTTCCTTCTGCTTATTGTTGCATCTTTTTTTGAATCCTGAGAGAAAGCGTTAAAGGCTGGTCCTTTAAAGATTTTGATAATGTTTTACTCCCACTGGTTAATAAAGAAGCTGATTTGGTCTGTAACAAGGCAGGATAAGGCCAGGAGGGAAAGCCAAACGGAAAATACAGGGAGACCGAAGGGCAGAGTCTGAGACAGACACCAGCAAGCTGCTGGAGCAGCAATGTGTACTGGAGAACAGACAAAAGCCATGGCCACGAGGCATTGCATAGATTAATAGAAATGGGTTAATTTAAATAATTTAAATGTAAGAACTAGTTAGTAATAAGCCTCAACTATAGGTCAAACAGTTTTTATTAATGTAAGTTTCTGTGTGATTATTGGGGACCTTGTAGTCAGGAAATGAAAGCTCTGCCTCTGTTTATAGTTGCAACTGAACAAAATGCTGGGAAGTAATGGTAGTGGACGTCCTGACTCAAATGGATCATCATTCAGGGTGGGAGATGCTGTCTTCTGGACAGGACAGTGATATTTCACTCATGAACTCACTGCAGCTGTGATTATCTGCTAAGACTTGTAGAAGATCAGGCCAGCATATGTCACATAAAACAGTGAACCGCAAGCCACTCTTTGTCCTAGAGGGAAGTGGCACACTCACGTGTTGGTCCTCGATGTTCTTTAACAGCCTGGGATCATTAAAGTCGCATGAGTCACTGGGGCATGGACCCATCCGGCTGGAAGAAAGAACAAAATCCATTCATTCAATTTCAAAGTCATGAAAGCTCACACACAGAGAGAATCCACCCTCAGAAAGAACCATAAAAAAAAAGTTCATAGTCTTACACTCACCATTCAAGGGTCTGGAATAGTGAATATTATATCAAGCTTTAAAACATCTCACGTCCCTAAACTTTACTATAAAGAAACTGTGTTACAAGTTTTTATAGAAACCAACAGCTTTACAAGGGAAAGGATCCTAAGCTATGTGCCAACACTGTAGCCTTCATCTGGGGGCGGTGGGGAAACAGAGGAAGACGGTGCCATGCTTCATCATTCATAGCCAGAGTGCACATGGAGAAGAGAAGGCAGCGAGCAAGGAGAAGAGAGGACACTGGATATGACGGCTGTGGACCGTCAGGCTGGAGCAAGCGAGAGTATCACGCACACACCTTCATCTCCACCAGCTCCTGCAAGCCACTCTCCAAAACCACACAGTGAAAGGCCAAAGGGCAGCAGAGGAAACAACTATTAGCTCATGGGGAGGGAACATGTGACCACCAGAGGACACCAGAGAAAGCCGGAGAAGGGCGCTACGTGAAGAGTGCAAAACACCTGTGATACATGGCAGGTAGCTGAGGGATGTGAGGGCACCAGGGTCCTGTGATGGGTATCAGGTACCTGGGAGGGGCACGAGGTACCTGTGATGAACATCTGGTACCTGTGATGGATATCAGGTACCTGTGATGGATATCAGGTACCTGTGATGAACATCTGGTACCTGTGATGGACATCTGGTACCTGTGATGGACATCTGGTACCTGTGATGGACATCTGGTACCTGTGATGGATATCAGGTACCTGTGATGGATATCAGGTACCTGTGATGAACATCTGGTACCTGTGATGGATATCAGGTACCTGTGATGGATATCAGGTACCTGTGATGGATATCTGGTACCTGTGATGGATATCTGGTACCTGTGATGGATATCAGGTACCTGTGATGGACATCTGGTACCTGTGATGGATATCTGGTACCTGTGATGGATATCTGGTACCTGTGATGGATATCAGGTTCCTGTGATGGACATCTGGTACCTGTGATGGACATCTGGTACCTGTGATGAACATCTGGTACCTGTGATGGATATCAGGTACCTGTGATGAACATCTGGTACCTGTGATGGATATCTGGTACCTGTGATGGATATCAGGTACCTGTGAGGGGTATGGGTACCTGTGAGGAGCATGAGGTACCTTTGATGGATGTCAGATACCTGTGAGAGGTATGAGGTATGTATGAAGCGAGGAACTTAAGATACTTGAAAGGAACATGAAGAATATGAAGCTGCTGAACCAAGAAAGGCCATAAGGGAATGCAGAGTAAAAGAAGTCAAGTTAAGCCAGCAGCATGCTGTAGGATCCCAGTACTGCCTTTCTGGAGAAGACAAAACCGTAGAGACAGGAGAAATCTCAGTGGCTACCGAGGGTGGGCTGTTTATGACAGGGGGGTGGACAGGCAGAGCAAGGACTTTAGAGGCGATGGAAAACCCCTAATGACGCTGCGATGATAGATGTATATTACTAAACAAATGTCCGTACTCACAGGATACAGAGCACTGAGTGACGCTGCTATTAGATGTGAACTGTGGGCGATCATGAGTTGTATTGGTCCCTGAATTGTGTGCACTGTGGTGGGGAACTTCCATCTTGGAGATCATGGAGTTGGGCAAGGCTTTCATCAAAGAGGTCATCGGGTGAGCCCAGAAGTTTATGAGAAAACTCTGTGCTTTTGTGATTTTACTGGGAAATCAAAACTCCTCTTTTAACTGGTCTCAAATGGTTGAAATGGTTGGCTTTCCTTTTACTATGCTTGCCACAATGAAAATGCTTTCTGCACAGACGACTCAGTGGTTAAGAGCATTGACTGCTCTTCCAGAGGACCCAGGTTCAATTTCCAGTACCCACATGGTGGCTCACAAATGTCTGTAAGTACAATCCCAGGTGATGCAGCACCCTCTTCTGGCCTCCGAGGGCACTGCAGGCCCACGGTGCACAGACACATACGTAGGCAAAAGACCCATTCACATAAAAGAAAACTAAAGATTAAAAAAATTTTAATATAAGCCCACAGCCAGTGGTCACCAAGTTTGTGAAGAAAATCTAGAGGCAGGTGTTGGGCACAGGAGACAGAGCAGAGGAAAGGGGCAAGCAGGAGCAAGAATTGGAGTGCCTTCTGAAAATTGGAATAGGCATCCTTAAAACTTATTAAGGAGGATGAAAGGTTAAAAATGAATGATGACAAAGACATGGCAAGAAGGCAAAACAGATAACAAAATCGGAGGATCAACTCCAAGACTGCCTAATAGGAGAAGACAGGGACAGGAGGGGAGACAGCTAGTACGGAAATAACACAAGGACATTTCCCAAATATTAATAAGAGGAATTTACAGACAGAAGTGGCCCAATAGAAAGTGAATTAACCACCCAACATAATAAAGAAAACACAGCCTACCCAAGGGTTGTAGTTTAAATTCATATGCTACCGAAATACCGAAAATGATAAGCACTTCCAACGGCTGGGAAAGATGGGGGGAGGTTGGTGAAATGGCTTTGGGGGATGGGCTCTGGGAAGATGACCTGGGGGGATGGGATGGCCACAACAGGGCAGGGAGCTGAATCTTCCCCAGAGATACAAAGTCCTACAATGTCTATAATTCTTAATTAGTATAAAAGTATTACTTTGAAACACAGGAATCTGAAGAAAATAAGTACAAAGGTTGCAGGTGGCTGGAAACGAAAGGACTGGACAAGAGGCATATTGTTGATATCAAAGGCTTAGTGGCGTGGATTTAACCCATGTCTCCACTTAAATCTTATCCTGGCTCTTTTTCAAACTAACATACTTACAATTTACACTTAGATCTAACACTGTCCTGATGCATCCCAGCTAAGGAAGTAGGACGTCCTGGACTCTACTTACCAGAAATCATCTGAGGACGGCTCTCTGGCTAGTTCTGGGAAGTGGCTGGCAGGAGAGAACAGAGTGGTCAGTAGCAAAGCCAGTTCTAACGTACACACACAAATCCACAGGTGCCCGCTACCTCTCAGGAAAGGTGAAGAAACACGTTCCCAGGGACTTCAATAAGTTTCACACGTATGTAATAGCAGCCACACACCCAAACCACTCACAACACTTGACAAAATAGAAAACCCTGTGCCTTGTTGGGAGACTAGAAATGCGATTTCCTGGAACTGATACGCGCGCTCACCCATAGGTCACGCCAGCAATGCTACACTTCTTGAAGTTCATGATATTGCATGTCAGCGTTCCAGTCTTGTCGGAAAACAGGTATTTGACCTAAGCAGAAGATGAACGAAATGAATAAGGGGCGATAGGAGGGTTCGAGGTTAAGAGATAGGCTGTTCTTCTAGAGCACCCAGCACCCACAGGGGAGGTCACAACCATCTGCAACTCCAGTCCCAGGGGACCCAATGCTCTCTTCTGGATTCTGAGAGCACTAGATATTACATGGGGACACAGATACACACGGTCAAAACACTCCATTTTTTTAAATGATGCAATAAGACACAAGGATCAAGAAATGAAGTTATCTCGTGTGTCTGTAAATCAGAATGAAGTTTAAATGAGAGTTCACAAAAGTAAACAAATAAAAGATGTACTTTAAATAACAGACCATTTGCAAAAGCCTTTCTGCTACTAATTCTAAAAGCTGGGTAATAAAGAATAAAAGTTATCACAGTGGTTCTCCACCTTCCTAATGCTGCCACCTTTCGATACAGTTCCTCGTGTTGTGCTGACCCCCCAAACATAGAATTATTTTTGTTGCTGCTTCATAACTGCAATTTTGTGACTGCTAAGAATTGTAATATAAATATCTGATATGCAGATATCCTGATATGCGGCCCTGGGAAAGGGTCACAATCTGTCCCCTGCAAAGGTGTCACAGCAAAGGTTGAGAATTTCTAGTCCATAAGCATCACCACAGGTCTGTCACTCGGCATTCAGGTCTCACAGAAGATGTAATTCTTTTTAAGAGTCCATCCCCTGACTAGATTAACAATGGTCACCATGGCAAAATACCCCTAAAGGTGCAGTGAAGGCGCTCATATTTTGGCAGTAGCCAACAGCTGTCTAATTGAACCTAAGGCAGCAACAAGATGGAACCTAACCAACTACCTAGGGCTAGTAGGGTGATAGATTTTAGAAGAACACCCAACACCCCAGACCAGCATATCTCCTAGCTGTTTGTTTGTTTGTTTTTATGGCAGTCTTACAGTGTAGGCATGGCTGGCCTGGAACATGCTTTTTTGCCCTTGAACTAACATGTCTTCCTGTTTCTGCCTCCCAAGTGCTAAAAATAAAGACATGTGCTACCATGCCTGGCCCAACCAGCATAACTCCTAACTAAATTCTAAATACCTACACTCAGAGTTAAATGCAGCTCTCACCCCTCAGCAAAGAAGCTGCTCTCTGCAGCAGAGATCACCACAGAAAGCCACACCTGGTCAAAATGCAGCGATCAACAGGGCAGCCCAACCCCAAGGGATATTTCTATAACATAACTCCTACTCCAAAGGCAAGGGATCATTGAGGAAGAGGAGATGAGAAGACTGGAAGAGCCAGAGGAACAGGAAGTCTGCTGTGAGATTGTGTCTCCTAGAAATGACAGAGAAGCTAAACCCAAGGTACCTCAACAATACGGCTGCTAAGCAAGACCTCAACAATGACAACCCAACAGAGAGCTAACATGGAAAGAGAAAAACCTCACCTGACTGCACTCCTAGACAAAGAGGTAACTAGTGGCTGCTGTCTTGGGGTTTCTATTTCCATAGTAAAACACCGTGACCAAAACCAGCTGGAGGAGAGAGAGTTTACTTCACCTTCCAACTCTCAGGCTACACTCCATCACTGAAGGAAGTCAGAGCAGGAACTCAGGACAGAAAGCTGGAAGCAGGAGCGGATGCAGAGGCCACAGAAGGATGCTGCTTACTAGCTTGCTCTTCATGGCTTGCTCAGGACCATCAGCCCAAGGGTAGCATGCTCCACAGTGAACTTAGCCTTCCCACATTAATCATCAATTAAGAACATGCACTAACACCTTGCCAGTCTGGTGGTATCATTTTTCTCAGTTTGCATTCCCTCTTCCAAAATAACTTTAGCTTGTGTCAAGCTGACCTAAAAACTAGCCAGCACACCTTTTGAGAGAAAACTGGTTTTTCCCAGGGATGAGCCTCCTAATTGGTTGTCTAATACCAAGTGATCATCCCTAATCATATATGCACAGTAGCACTAAGTGGAGTCAGGAGGTTGTATTTGCATGCTTATGCATTTATATAAATATATATGTAACAACAATAGTCAAAGAAAGAGTCCATCAGTTTGAGAAGGAATTGACTTGATAAAGATGTGGAAAGAACTTGAGTAGGGAGGGATTCAAGGAAGGAAAGGGAAGGGCAAAGCGATACAATTACATTTTAATTAAAATAGGTTTTTAAGATTACATAACTATAAAATCACGACAAGCAGCTTTCCATGCCCTTTACATTGAAAGTTATCTAAAAATAATATTACATATATTTATGGTATATACATGTATTTCAAAACATGTATACATGCTGATCATATTGATCAATGGGATAATTAATATTTGTTGTTTTCAATCAACAAGAAATTTTATGTTTCACACAGAGCAAAATCTAGGAACATTAAAAACACAATAGAATTAGTTCCTTTTGTCTTTTTTTAAAAGAAGAATTAGAAGATTATCAACAGAGTAAAAAGGAAAATCTTATAAAGGATTACAGAATTTGTGATCCCTCTCCCTCTTGACTCTTCTCTTCTCCTCCTTAGGTAAGCCCCACCCATGCCTGGTCAGGACAGGGTATTTCATCCTGGGCACTTTCTTGAGCATCTTCAGTCCATCTTACTGGGTCAGTTCAATGGCATATTGTGGGAGCCCACAGAAGCGGATCCATTCCACTTTTACCAAAGATCAGAGAGTTCAGACCTATTCCTGCTCCTTCAAGGATATGACAGGAGGTTTGACCCAGGGAGTGGCTGCCTACAGCGTGCTTGGCCTAAGGTGTGGCTGCTGCTTGTTCCACCTAAACAACAGAATACTTAACTCGGGGTATAGCTGCGTGGTGCTTCAGGTATCGGAGAGGCAATTGCTCTGTTCGTTCTTTGTGTCATGTAAAAGCTGTCTTTTGCCTTCTCCCCTTCCCCCACGCTTTTTTGGATTGTGGTATATAATCATATGGAAAATAAACACAGGTGAATTCAGTATTCACTGGATTGACCTCCCAGTTCTGTTCTGTGTCTCTGTCTATTTCTTTTGTATCTCTGTTCTGTTCTGTTCTGCCAGGCATTTCTAATCCACATGCTCTCCCCTGGAATGTGCAAACGCCATCGAGGCTGGACCACAGCACATGAGAACAACCATATACTTAGCCCTGGGAACTGACAAAGCTCACTGAAGGCTACATACGTAGTTGTCCCTAAATATTCCCAGGGGCAGTTCTAAGAACCCCAATGGGTTCCAAAATTATCATATGCTCTAGTCCAGTATATAAAATGGTATTGCGTTTGTATAAAATCTACATACAACCTCTGGTGTGTTTCACATAATCTGAGATGGTGTATGATACCTAAGACATTAGAAATGTCATACTGTAGTAGCTGGGAAACAGTGACAAGAATCTTCTGTGTATACTTGGTACAGATGTAACTATCATAAGCATGATCACACTTTTGACCTGCAGTTGACACAGGGCTCGCACCTGCTCCAAATGGATTCAGATACCATTTAACTAATCACATTTCATTATGTGTGCATGTGTGCACTGTGTGCATGTGTGTGTGAGTGTTTGGAAAGAACGCTTAAGAGAAAAGGGCAGACAGACACTAATGTTGCCTGGAAATACTGGGAAAGATTCAAAAGAGGCAACTTGTAGATTATTACAGGAGTAGAATTTTACCAATGACAACTGTCATTGAAGAAAGAAACAATTCAGGTAGATAATAGACAGACTTACAGATGAATGATAACACATGAGATAGATAGATAGATAGATAGATAGATAGATAGATAGATAGATAGATGGATGGATGGATGGATGGATGGATGGATGGATGGATGGATGGATGGACGGACGGTATGGGTGGATAGGTAGATAACTAGACAGAAATACAGGTGAATAGATGATAGACAGGTAGCACTGGATTCTGCTTCTCATCATGTGTGCCTGAAGTACAGGTGCTCGGGTGAAGACAGGGATGCGGCCTCGCTGAGGAAGCTTCCTGCTTTATGACAGAGTATTCTCTCTAAATCACAATCTCTTTCCTACAACAAATAAACAGTTGTAGGAAAGGGTCCAAAGACAAGTAATGCCTTTAATCCCAGCACTTGGGAGGCAGAGGCAGGCGGATCTCTGTGAGTTCGAGGCCAGCCTGGTCTACAAGAGCTAGTTCCAGGACAGACTCCAAAACTACAGAGCAACTCTGTCAAAAAAAAAAACAAAAAAAAAAAACAGAAGGAAGGAAGGAAAAAAAGGAAGAAAGAAAAAAAGAAAGGAAGGAAGGAAAAGAAAATGTGACTGCAGAATTATGTTTTATTGCAAAACCTGACTGACAAATTTGAGCTTCGGCTTTCTAGCAATGAACTCAAAAATGCTCCAGCACAAATCCAGAACTGACTTTGTTTTTAATCAGGGAGAAGAGGGAGAGGGCACCTGGCCCAACTCTGGTCCTCAGAAAAATGACAAGTCAGGCTTACATCTTCCCCAAGGGCCATGAGGCGGGTGGTCCTGGGAACCAGCTTTCCTGAGATGAGTTAATCATTTCCTTATCTAGAAAATGAAGATGCAGCATGCCACCCTCCCATAGGGTTGTTGGGAAGCTTAAGGTGCATAAAATTAAAAAAAAAATCATAGTTTTTAATTACTTTAGGTCAAGAGTAAGTATTATGTATTCAAAAAGGCTATGGACTGCAGTGATTCAATGGAAGAGGCAGACATAATGCAACATGAAAGGAGAGACAAGCAGAAATCAAGACAAAGATACAAAAGTCGCTGACTCTCTGGACTATGTCAGGATCCCTGTCCTTCCAATGGCCCCATATGCGTTGTGGAGCGGTCTAGCAGCCATTGTCCTCCCCATTTCCCTTGTCATCTGTTCTAAGAAACACATTTAAAAGGGTCCAAACTAACATTATATTGCTGTATAATGTTCTGTACTTTTTCCCAGATATGTTCTTGGCAAAACGATCTACATGTGCCTCCAAAACCAAGTGACAGCTGCATTCACCGCCACCTGCAGACCAGATGTCACAAACACAGTCCTGCAAAATATCTCCCCAGGGCTCCTCTGCTAACACTGGCTTCCTGCTCATGGCACTGTCCCCAAAGTCCCCAAAGTCCCCAAAGAGGATCTCACCTGCCCAAGCTCTTCATTAAGGTTCGATGTCCTGGCCATAGCAGGAGTGTCGTTTTCAATATAATACATATCTGTGTCCTGAAAGAGAACATGGGGGAAGGAAGGAAGAAGGTAGGAAGCCTTCGGAAAACATGTAATTCTAATATTTCATTAAGATTACCACAGACCCTGGCAACTTCAAATCTTTTCATTTTCATTCAAATGCTAATTTGTAACTTGGGTTGAAAATGAAGTTGCAATTAGGAGATAACAAACCCCATGACACAATATGACCATGGTATTTAGGTTTGGGTTCAAGACGATCAGCTTGTGCCCTAGCTGTGAGTTTGGTCAATGCCTCACTCAGAGGCTTGGGGAAATCAAACCAATATAAACATGAAAGTGCCTGATTTGAAAAAAAAAAAGTTGCCAAGACCCAGTGCTTAATGGCCATGGCCACGACAGTCTCTTAAAAACCCACCTCAACCCCTAAAATCCATCCAGGGTGACTGTCATACTGAAATCCATGCAGGATGGACACTCCGGTGAGCACACTTGAGAGGCCGTTTCATGCATAAAGGAGACTTGGGAAGCACAGCCATGGTGCCCAGATGGCAAGCACGCACTGAGCATCTTCCCACGCTCTCCCCACCCCTGGGGTTATGGCATGGCTTGCCAGTCATCAGTTTGGCTGGCTTAATCCACGACCTAATAATAAAGAGCCCCTGTTACTTCTTTTTTGGGATTCAATGAAATGACAATGGCTGCTCACAGAGAGTACTAGAAAGCAGAAGCTGGCAGGCGCCCAGTAGCTCATGTCCCACACACCGCTTTGAAACTCACCCAGTTTATAAAGAGAGCTTGCGTGTACTTCACAACCTCCAGCGTCACCAGCAGGCTGATGGGAATCAGATTGTTGTACAGGATGATAAATGTCAGCAAGTTGTATCCAAAATTATCTGAGCTCGTGTCTATGGATAAAAGCCAAGACATCCACACAGCTTTAATAGAAGTCTACATCTCGTTTCTTTCCATTTTATTTTAGACTTCCCCCAACTCTAAAAAATGCTCACATCAAAAAAAAAAAAAAAGCCTGTGTACCCATCTTGAAACTGAGGGGTTACTGTGCCAGTTCAAACTCCTAAGACTATATGAATTCAGTCCCTGCAGGCAGTGCTAGCTTCTCTTTAGAGGTTGGGGAAGGAGGCAGAGGAGGAAGCAGAGACAGCTCTCCTTTAGGAGGGGAATGCACTTCTTTGGCCTCAAAGGAGGTTGTGGCTATTACAAAGGGGGTCAGTCAATAGTCAATAGAGCAGGAACAAGAGGAAGCTCCAGAGGAGGCAAGCTTAAGACTGAAGCTGGGAATGGGGAATTTGTGAGGGCTCCAAGCCACAGTTGAGTATCTCAGCAGGAGGGCTTGACACAGGGTAGCAGATGATGAGCCCTGGAATTCCTGAGGGTGATGGGAAGGGAAGCAAGCCCTGGCTGGCCATTTGACCTCCCCAACCTTTCATTTCTATCCGCTCTGGCCTTCTACTCTCCAGCTGGTAGCCCTCTTGGCTGGCATACTGCTTTACTACCTGCTTCTCTCAGGCAGTCAAGGAGCTGATGAACAGGACTCCTAAGTCCAATGACTCAAGTGGCCACAGAGTACAGCATTTGTGTAGGGATAAGATTTGTCTGCCAATAAAATTTATTAATGAATTAAAACTTTATGGCTTAATACTAGTCAAAAATGCTTTATAACACAACGTATGACCACATATGTCAAAGAGCCATGACTATGCAGAGGAACCCTACATGGAAAGCCTCAGAACCCGAGAGTGTTCAACCAGAAGCCAAAGATGTCCATAAAAGGAGAATATCTAACCTGATGTAAAATGTTCAGCCAAACAAAAACAATGAAAAGGAAGTTAAGACAGGACAAGATTTGGTAGGAAATAAAATCCAAGCACCAACAGAGGCAGCAGAATGTGAAACTGACTTCTCTGAGTAGGTGCATGTATGGACCATGTCCCCCAGAACACCACACTTTTGACGCTGGAGCCTGGAATGATCTGAACCATTCAAGTGCCTGTTTCCCCAAAGCTGGGTTCATACCACATATTTACTTAGATAACTACATTAATATGAACCAGTCTTGTGTCTGAAACAAGCCACATAACAAAAACCAACACCAAGTGATCTGATCAACTATGACTCAAACCTTAGCCACGTGCCCATGTTCATAAAGAAGCAACAGGCACAGGGGCTCCAGTCTGTAATCCCAGCATTTGCAAAGTGGAGGTAGGAGCACTAGGAATCTAAGGCCAGCCTCAGCTACAGACTGAGTTCGAGGCCAACCTATACCACATGAGATGCTGTTTAAAAACAAACAAGCAACATAAGTTTTCCTGCATTTCAAAACCTGAGAGTCTTATGCTTAAAGAAATTGGAGAATTAAAAAATCATGTCTAAATCCATTTAAAAATAATCGAGAAATCAATCACAATAATGCCAAGGCAATACCTTAAAGTTTTAAGATTTATCATAAAATTTTTATCACTAAATTATATTATTTTTCTTGATTTGCTGAGATCAGAGAATGGCAGATCTTCCCTCTATTTCCTAGCTAAGCAGCAAAATGAGACAGAATCATCAAAATCAAGTTAAGTCTCAAAAAAATGGATCACGTGCATATATTAAGAAAATCTGCCAACTCTTGTAAGAACAGTTCTGCCTTGGACAATTATGCCGCTCACAGGCCTTTGCCGTGCTGGCTCTGCTCTAGGGGGTGGCAGTGGTAACTGGATGGACTACCATCACCTACATGCCCTTACCACAGCTGCAGACATTCTACCCTAGCATAGGACAGGAACACCTAGGGAACTCACATCGTAGGAATGGAGAATGGAAAACACTATATGCAATACCCAATAAAAAACAATAGATATCAGCGGCTAGTGGTCAAGGAAGGCAGGTGTTCCTATATAATAGCAGGGAGAAAAACAGAAAACTGGGGGTAGCCAGGGAAGAACTCTACTAAGTTCACCCTGGTCGGCACAGAAGACCGTGACTATGGACAATCTAGATGCCGGCACAGAGAGCAAGGAGACAGGGAGATGGACGAAGCAAGGGGATGATACTGGCTAGTGACTCAGCCACAGGAAGACATGGAGATTACCAGGAATGGTGAACAAGTAGGTTAAAAGTAACAATTTCATAAGCATGTATTTTTTTTAGCTCTTTAAGATATCCGAGATTATACAAAGCACTGATGATAATGCTCTGTTGTTAGGTTGATAGTACATACACACAGCATATATATGGCTGTTAGGTTGATAGTACATACACACAGCATATATATGGCTGTTAGGTTGATAGTACATACACACAGCATATATATGGCTGTTAGGTTGATAGTACATACACACAGCATATATATGGCTGTTAGGTTGATAGTACATACACACAGCATATATATGGCAATAATAGGACTAGCGGGGGAAAGCCTGGGGATGAGCTGGTCTGGTGTTTGTGAATTAAGCTGGTAGTAATGCAAAGGATGCTCATGTTGTCATCCCTAGAGCAACCAAGAGACAGTGTCTTTAAAAGTAGCTGAGAAGTCGGGTGGTGGTTGGTGGCACTCGCCTCTAATCCCAGCACTCAGGGAGGCAGAGGGAGGCGGATCTCTGTGAGTTTGAGGCCAGCTTGAGATACACAGAGAAACCCTGTCTCAAAAAAATAAAAATAAAAAAAAATAGCTGAGAAACTACCATTATAGCATGCCCAGTCCCCAGATACACCCATATTCATTTCATCTTGTGGTCCTTATTCTGTTCTCCCTCCAAGAAGATCTGGCCTAGGCAGAGTAGCCATGGGAACAGAGAGAGGGCATGGCTATCACCCACAGACCCTACGTGGAAGGACCTTCCCAGAGGTTTGTCCCACAGAAGGCAGCAGCAGCCACCCCAACACTTACTCATCTTCTTGATGTACCAGCTCTTTCCACCATGGGACCCATTCCAGAACAGGGCCCCCACCGAGCTCACCAGGGCCATGACCAGGAGGATGCCAAACAGCACCAAGATCTGCACATTGGTTACCTTCTCGACGTTCGACCTCTTGAGAGGAGCTTTTGTTGAATTCTGTAAACCGGTATTGAAAATCAGTAACCATCACAGAACAGGCTTGGGGTAAATGTAAGGAGAAACTGAATAAGACAACCACATACAAGGATGAAAATGAAAAATACTATTTCTCTTCCAAATTAAGGATGGAATTAAAAGATGCATCATACTCTTGAGTAAGCAGCCCAGAGTTTAAAGAACTCACCTGTGGCAGTTTGAATAAGAATTACTCATATATTTGAATGCTTAGTCACCAAAAGTGTCACTATTTACAAGGATTAGAAGGATTAAGAGTGGTGGCCTTGTTGGAGGAAGTGTGTCACTGGGGATGGATTTTGAGATTTCAAAAGCCCATGCCAAGACCAGAGTCTCTTTCTCTCTACCTATGGATCAGGATGTAGTTTTCAGCTACTGCTCCAGCATCTGCCTGTATGCCACCATGATGATAATGAACTAAGCCTTAGAAACTGTAAGTAAGCCTCCAATTCAATGCTCTCACTTACAATAGTTGCCTTGGTCATGATGTCTCTTCACAGCAAGAGATCGTTGGCTAAGACAACTCTCCAACTCTACATGATCTAGTACATACTTTTATTTACACATTAGCATAACATCAGCTACTTTCATAAACATAGCAGGCTCTGGATAGCCTAAGTGTGGTCTAAAGAAACCAACACACTGACAATTCTTCACCATAAAAATCTGAGGAGAACCTCCAAAGCAACAATCCAATTCTGTGATAAATGTAAGAGAGATGTTTAAAGTGTACATGTTCTTTCCAGTAGGAAGGAATAAAAAAAAAAAAGAAGGAAACACAAATACAAATGCAGCAATAAAGCAAGAGAAAACATGGGTAGATGTCAAATAGAACAAATAAAAGGTTCACTTGGAGAGGTGTAAATAAATAAGCCCCTTAAGGCAGGGCCATCTTGAGTTGAATGAAGAAGGTAGACAAGATGGCAGACAGAGGACAAAGCCTCATTTCTGGTAGAAACAACTCAGTTGGAGCTGAGGCCTGTGTTGGAACCTGGGTACCAAGATGTTTAGGGAAGTTGCACTCGAGGTTCACTGCATCTCATATGGAAGATGTGAGACAACATCTTCTCAGCAGTGGAAAAGTCTATCATGTAGCATCAACAAGATAGTTATATACCCAAAACCTTTTATAAAAGAAATTCCCAAAGGTCAATGATGGGCTCCAATGAAGGACTTCACAGAGGTGACTTGGGACTTTGACATGAGCAGATTACTCTGACTTCCTAGATGAGCTCAGTCTAGTGCACAGGGACCCTCACATCCCAGCTGAATCCCATTGTAGACCGGAGATTCTGTCTACTGTGAGCACCATGGATTTCACTGAGGGTGGGGGAGTTGGGGAACTGTTACACTGGGAGCTTTAGCCTGTCTTCTGTGTGTCCTCCATTTAACTCTTCCCTGTTCTGTGATTGGTTCACTATGTTGCCTTTTATGGACTTTGAAGAAAAGTCCTCCAGGGTCAAGATGGAAATTTGCTATCAAAGGCCATCTTCTAATCAGTCAGGCACCAGAGGCAGGCTCCTGGGATGGCAGACCCAACTCTGGCCTCATGCTGAGAGCCAGGAACTCTTCTGTTACAAGACTGATTATTCAAATTTTTTAAAGATGACCCTATTGTGTTTAACTGAGTCATTAAATTTTCAGGAAGGAAAAAGAAATGACAAAAGCTGTCACTTCTGTAAGCCTGTCAGTTAGCTGAAGTCACTGAAAATCAGTCAGTCACCAGCGTTAGGAAAACGGACTTTTCCTTCAACACAAGGAAACAACCTAACACTCCAGGCTTTGACACGCGTCCAGCATGGAAAGCCAAGTCTGGCATACTCACCCCCTTTTCCAAATATGTCTGCTTGCAACCACAAGTTTTTAATGCCCAATTCCTATTAGAATAATAAGTTCCTTTACAAAATTCTTAGAGGACACTATCACTTTGATGTCTGGGACTACAATAAAAATGGGTCAAACTCGAAGATTTTGCACAACACTGGAATCTGACCTGAATTGTATACCGCTTATCCCTCCTGGAAAGTGAACATCAGAACGCTCATCGGAATAAGTCTGGAGTGTATCGACCTGGATTTTAGCCCAGCTCTTGCTCCTTCTAGATGTGTAAGCCAGGCTGGGGTTAGTTCAACACTGTGCTTTAGTTGCTCTGTCTTTAAAATAGCAGGACTGGGGCTAGAGATATGGGTCAGTGGTTAAGAGCGCTGGCTGTTCCTGCAGAAGACCTGAGTTTAAGTCCCAGTACCCACAGAATGGCCCACAACCATCTCTAATTCCAGTTCCAGGGGATCTGACACCCTCTTCTCTCTTCTGGCCTCTGTAAACACTGGCCACACGTGGCACACAGAAATTTATGCAAGCAAAATGCCTATGCAAATTAAATAAAAATAAATATTTTAATAATGGATGTACCTTCCTCACGCCAAAGAATACATAAATCCATTTATATGTGAGTCGCAAAACAATGTATGCTTTGTTATAATCAGTGTTTCCTATAATTATTGATTACCTCTTTCCCCGTAAGCTGACCAACAGAAAAGATCTGAGTGTTCGCCGTGTGTAACCACACTAAGCATGAACTGAGGGAGCTCTGGGAGGTGAGGGGGACACAGCGGAAACTCAAGAACCCTAGGGGCACCCAGCTTCCCCACCGCCGTCCAAAACTCAAATGTAGACACAGTGTTATTTCATGAACAGAACGGCTTTCAGCAGAGTGTGTTATTTTATATTCCTTTTGAAATTTCATTGTTCCTGCTGTTTTAGCCCTAAAGGGACAGCAAGTCTAGCACAGATGTTTCTGGGGTTTTCCATTGCTCTCTGTATGTCAACAACAGTAAGTCTTGCCAAGGTTTGTTACACAGAGGGCAAGGAAGTGCCCTGTGACAGTCACAGGATGTGAACGGCATAGACTCATCTCATCCACGGAAGACATATGATGATGTTTTGATACAAATTATACTCGGCCTGATCTCCAAAGCTATAATATTAATATGTGATCTAGAAGAACAACATTATACCCTGAAAAATCATCCAGGGTACAAGGGAACTTGGAGAAAGCTTGGACTTTAATAATCCTGATCTAAACCCTACCTTTGGGCCTCTCCCCAAATCTGAGCTACGCTCCCATGGTCTCCTCACCATTTCATTACAAAAAGACAGAAGCTGGGGTGAGCACAGCTGCAAGGGTTGGCTGTGGCTACCGGTAATGGGCTGCGAATGTTCACGGCTGCTTCAGAGGTGGCAGAGTGTGAAACTACCTGTCAGGATGGTCTTTGTGTGCAGACTGCTCAGAGACAATGAACTTGAAGTGTTTCAGTCCTGAGTGAATGAAGGCTGAGCAGGAGAGCAGACCAGACGCATCTCAGGCATACCGAACAATTTCTAGTCACTCAAGGGCTGCGTGGTGACCATCCACAAGCCATTTTTCTCCTTGCTATGAGTGCCCCTCCAACACACACCTTCTATGAGTACTCCTCTGAGCCTGGAGGCCTCCCTGGTGCGCCCTAAATGCTGTGTGTCTTCCCCATGCTTCTGGATCTCTCCTCCTGTCCCTTCTCTTACCCAGCTAAGGACACGTGACACCCAAAATCAGACACCTCTCCCAAAAGGCCATGTTTCTGTAAGACTCATATCCATTGGCACCTGGAGGTAGTGCTCCTGGATTGTAGTATTTATTGAACCACTGTTCCTCTAAGTCCCTGCCAATTGGATATATATCTTCTTCCCTTCCCCCAGCAGGTTACCTTCCCCAGCTTTGCCAGCACTGCAAAATGGAGAAGCTGGCTCGTAAAACTCTTCTCTGCTCCAGCACCATTTTCAGCCTACCTTCACAATCCCAGCCCATCGTCTTCCTTAAGCCCTGAGTCCCTTTCTACTCAGCATCGGGGACCTGACCCAGATGGACCATGAGCTCCCACCGCCGTGGACCAGCCACACATCTCCCAGTCTACGATTCCTCAGCTTGAGAAACTCAGAGGTGAGTACCACACCTCACATCCACCTGTCGCTCAACTCCAAGGGTCAGCTTCAGATTCAGGAACTCTCGGAGCCCTGGAATCCAAATTCCATCCATGCCTTCACTGCATTCACCAGCACTCTAGGCCTGGAATTGGTGGCTCTCTTGCATGTACATCCACAGAACTATAATGGCACAGTTTACAATAAGTACATCCCTACTTTCTACATTGTCCATGTTACTCCTTCCCCAGTGGTGAAGACTTAGCCTTTATGCTAATGTACCTAGATTTCTTAGCACAAGACTCAGAGGAGAGTGACTGTAAACATTTTTCAGCCAAGACACAAACCAAATGTGACTCTGGAAGTTACACAAAACAGCAAAAGATCCGAATCTCTTTAATAGTCATAATTAAGGAAATACAATGCTGGTATGCGGTAATTTCCTCTGATGTAAAACCTTTCATCTAGAAGGAAAGTTTGTTCATTAAGATGCAGGATTTTCTAAGGGGAAGTAACACATTCCATGATGCAGGGAGGCTACTCGAGCTTGGGAGGTAAACAACCCAAAGGCTTCAGGAAGTCCCTGAAGCTGATCAGATTCACTATGCCCTCCCCTTCCCAAGAATCTACAAATAATAAGGACTGTGTTGAAAGATATTTTGAGTCCATTGAGCTGCTTAGAAGAGGCTCAGACCAGCTGAGCTGTCTGGAAGAAACAGACGAGGCACAGGCTCACTAAGGTGCCTGAAAAGGACGTCCCTTGGTCCACCATGACTACAGACTGTGTGGTGTGCTCCAGATTCTGTGAACCATCACTAGGGCTGGGTGAGCTCTGGTGATGTAGCAGTCTTTGAGTCAGTTCTGCTCCTCTAAGTAACCCCTCCTCCATATCCCTATGAGTGACCCCAATAAACGTGCTGATTCACCAAGTTGGACTTTGGTGGTATCTGTACTTCGCTTTGCCATCAGTTCCTGTCAGAGGTGAACAGAGGTTTGTCCACATCTGTTCAGGAATAGTGGAACACAACAAAAGCCAATATATATCAGAGGAATGTAAGAGATGATCCAGAGACTTATGTAGAAGTTATGTAGTTATATATTATAAAGAAGATATTTAGCCAAATATGTCAAATATAAATATGGGCTGTGAATCTATAAAAGAAAATTTAAGAAAAAGTATTAACAGTGAGAAAGAAAAATTCTTTTAAATTAATACTGTTTCTTTGGTATATGAAGAATAAACATTAGTTCAAAGTCCTTTTCTTTTAAATGATCTAGAGTTCATATAGTAAGAGTTTACTATAGCATCCTAATTAGTGGGATTCAGAGGACAAATGGAGCAGTTCTCAAAGGGTTACTAAGCCCTCCTTACACCCAGAAGGCAGAGTTAGAGTCAGCTGTCCCTCTTGAACCTAGACAACAAAGATCACTTCTATTCAGAGAGACTGTGGCCAGGAATGTGATGACCAAGGGTCAGAAGGAATCGCAAAAGGAGATGAAACTGTCACTTTCCCCAGAGTTTACATTTTTGGATAAATTCCAGCCTTATATTTGCCTTTATTTTCCACCCTCAAAGAGAGCAGAGAATAAGGGCGAATTAAACAATAAAGCAAACAAAGATGGCATAGCTTTACACAGAAACATTTTACCTGCATGAGCTTGCTATCATGGCCGGTATATACCACAACACCAAAGACCCACTGAGTGTTCCTGAGCTGGGTGCCTCTTAGTAAGATCTGGTCGGGCCCGAGGGCAACAGAACTAAAAAAAAAAGAAAATCATTTGTACTTCTTGATAATCTGTCCAATAATTATGTATTTTCCTTTACATAAGCCTACAATAAACCAAAGTCAAATCTGTGAACTTATTCTTTGCTTAATCTATTTATTCCACCCCAAATGCCTGCTTCATCCATTCTTAGGTATAGAATAGAGTGGAACTTTTTCCCTATAAAATATCAGAGAAGATTATATCTCATAATTCTGTTATGAATACTGAAAAATGGAATGCTAAAAGCCACAAGTTTACTCATTTCTGAAATTCCATTTACTTTATAGATTATGAAAGGAAAAAAAAAAAACAGTAGTAAACTCATCCCAAATGTTGTAGTGAGCAGACGAACATCTGAGGGATGCTCTACAGAAGGGAAGATGCTGGATGGCTGGACAGGAAATGTCAACTGAGAAGCAGCCTTACCCTTACTTATCACGTTGAGCCCCTGAAGAGTCCTGTCCACCCCAACCCCCCACAGCTAAGGGTCTATTCAGGGTATGGGAAAGAGCTCAGACAGTGGACTATGGAGTATCAGCAAGCAGACTACATGTCGACATCACAACGAAACATAACCTCAGACAGTAAATCATTCAATGTCTCTGTGTGTGTGTTTGATGTCTACATGTTCATGTGCGTACACACATGTGGAAGCCAGAGGTCAACATCATTCATCTTTCCACCTTGATTTCAAGACAGAGCCTCTCACTCTCACTGATCCAGCTGGCTAACCAATGGGCTTCAGGCATCAGCCAGTCTGCACTTCCCCAGCACTGGGGTCGCTTTGATGTAGTCTGGGAGTCCAAACTAAGGTCCTCGTCATGCAGAACAGGCATCTCACTGCCTGTGCCTGTGCCGTACTCACAGCCCCGTTTCACTCAGCTTTCTAAAGACAAGCAGAGCTGCAGTGAGGCTTGCTGGTGAAGTGTTGCTCTAGCATGTGCCAGGCCCCGCTGCAATGCACAGCACCGCACAATAAATTAATAACTATAGAAACAATGCTTTCAAAGGAAAGCTAACAAGAAACTGTGCATCTGACTCTATGCATCTGTCGTAAGCTGAGTACACATCCACAGCATCATTTAAGGCAACTTGAACTGCTTGGCCTCAGCAGTCACAAGCAAGAAAGAATGAGCCCCTGTCTATGAACCCCGTGTGAGGTCTTTGGTTTGCTTCTTTTTAAAAATCTCTTCTGTCCTTCAATACATGGGAAGTTTTAAATGGATCTAAACAGTGTGTCAGTCTCTCAGAAATGAGCTAAGCATGAAGAAATCTCACTATTTTCCAATACTATGAAACTAGGATTCTTCAAAGCTCCAGGAATTCTTGACCATATTAAAAAGGAGGAGGGCGAGAGGAGAGAGAGAAATCATTAAGAGAGGGAGATCCGGACCTCTTCCCATCCAAGTGCAAGTTGCCGGTGAAGTCGTAGAGGTGGCGATTGGGCCCTTCACACTCTATCCTTCCCGTCAGCTTCATCAGCACCTCCCTGGTCTGCATGTCGGCCGTGTGGCTCAGGCCCTGAAATGGAGAGATAAGCCCACAGAGAAGATCAAACGGTGCCATCCGTGTTTAAGAGACATCACGACGTAGCAGACTGCTGGATAGAGTCTCAGGATACAGGGCGAGGGGATGGTAACAGAGTTTAGACCTGGATTACGAGTGGTAATTGGAAACGGTGAACTTCAATAAAGAACAATGAGAGCAGGATGAATCAGATGATAATAACAGCAAGAACTGAATTTCTTGAATGTAGACTGCCATTTTATGTATATATGCATGTATGCATGTATGTAGCCGGGAACATATCAGTATCTGGAAGCTGATGAATAGCCCACATTGAATATATGCATGTACATTATATCCAGATATCTAAAACGCCAAGTGAATGTAAACTACGCTTATGTTACTACGTTATACAACACACCTAGTTTTCAGTTCTGGGTTTAAATATTCAGTGGTCACATAGCATAAACTGGAGGCATCTTCTTTCTGATTGATGGTAACTATTAAATGTCCTAAAATCTGAGCTATTCAGAGCATACCATTTTTCCTGTTAAAACAATAAAAGTCCAGTAATTACCCCCCAAGGGGTTCTTAATAGTATTATAGATGACCGTGTGCAATAAAGAGATTTCTTTTTAATTAGAAAAAAAAAAAAAGAGAGAGAGAGACATCACGACAGTCTGCCGGTCACAGGGACATAATGAGCCGTCTGCCCCCGCCCCAAAGCTGCACACAGTTGGACACAAAGATGCCACGATTTCAATGGTGCAGAACAGAAAACCCCGACCCCTGCTAGAAACCTCCATATTTAAATAATAGTCTAGGTACTGAAACAGGACAGAGAGCAGTGAAACCACCGCCCTGCACTGCTGCTCAGACAGTCAGAGGGTCCTTTAATATTCTATAACATACAATATTCTATAGTATATACCACTGCTGCTCAGACAGAGGGTCCTTTAATATTCTATAATATACAATATTCTATAGTATATACCACTGCTGCCCAGATAGTCAGAGGGTACTTTAATATTCTATAATATACAATATTCTATAGTATATACCACTGCTGCTCAGATAGTCAGAGGGTCCTTTAATAGTCTATAATATAGCCGGGGGGTGGTGGCGCATGCCTTTAATCCCAGCACACGGGAGGCAGAGGCAGGTGGATCTCTGTGAGTTCGAGACCAGCCTGGTTTACAAGAGCTAGTTCCAGGACAGGCTCCAAAACCACAGAGAAACCCTGTCTCGAAAAACCAAAAAAAAAAATATTCTATAATATATAATATTCTATAGCATACACTGCTCGCTACACTTAAAACTTTCAGCACTTTAGTCCGAATTTTCCTAGCAAAATAGTTTGACAAACCTCATTAATGCGTCTTCAAACAGAATAAAATTTATATCATAGAGAAAAGAAAGATACAAGGGCAGAATTATTAAATTCAGTTTTAGAAGCAGAAAAAAAACATAAAAAAGAAAAAAAAACCCTCAGGGGTCTTAAGCACTTAGTACTTTTTATTCACAAAATTCATTTAAATGCTTAGTATTTTTATTCACAAAAGACTTTTTTATATTTCAATACAACATGTGGTAAGAATATTTTTAATTTTTATCTATTTTGTGCTGAATTTATTTCTGTGACATAAGGCCCTTTTTTTCTCCTGAAAAAAAGTTTTTCATTTGGTATATTTGACCATGTTTTTCTCCTCCCTCTATTCCTCCCTGTGCCATAAGGCTTTGTTCTATCAGATATGCAGATCACCAGGAGCCTGGCCAGTCTCCTAAGTGTCCTTAAAGTGAACACAAAGACTTGAACCCTTTGTTTTGCATGGTTTATAGGGCTTGCGGGGGAGGGGTGGTTGAGATGGTAGTGAAACATTTTCACAGGTGAGCCCAGCAGCTTACAGGAAGAGTAGTAGGGATAGTTCAGGGTTCAGAAACGAGGAAGAGGATGTCCCTAACCTGAACGGAGTGGGCAGAGCTTAGGAAGATTTAAATGAGTCATGACCCACTGAGCTGAAGAACCTCACTTTTCTGAGTTTCCTTCCCTCCTAATCCAAGGCACAGACTTCTCAAGCTTCCAGGAGGGTTTACCATGTAAGGTTCACAGCCAAACAACATTTTCTCCACAAAGTGCGTGGGGGATATTTGTATCATATATTTGCAACCTGACCTCCTGTAACAATATGAGTCCCGAAGTAACTTTACCTGTCGTATTTTAAGGTTCGTCTCCCCATCCAGGTTAGCGGTTTCAACATAGCACATCCCCTGAGGCTCACTATGAGGAAGGGGGAAAGGCCAAGGTTAGTACAATCCTCTCCACAAAGCCCCAGCACACGAAACCTCTGATGTGGAATCCGGGGGGCTGAGTTTAAACCTCCTGACACTACTTTTAGGGGCTATGTGACTTTGGAATGGCATTTAAGCTCTCTGTGCCTGGGTTTTCCACGTACTAATATGAAATGTGTCAGAGGCTAAAGACCACTGATCAGGCTACTCTCAGAGAACACCCACGCAGATACAAGGAGCACCCAAAGCTGTTGTTGGTGCGATAAACCATCTATGGTGAGCCAGCTGACCTGAGGTCACAGACAAGTTTCCTGGCCAAACTGCCAACTGACTGGTATTCTAATAATTTTCTTGTCACTATTGAATAGGGCCAATGAGTCACACCCCTTGTTTATGGCTCTTTTTCCCTCCATTGGTTTGGGTCCTATCTTTAAACCTTTTATCCCTTGGTTTCCAATGCAAGACAAATCCTACACAAGAAACGTGGCTGAATTCCAAGAAAATGCAAACTGCTTAAACACCTGCACTTCCCAGTGGCGTATAAATAGAGGGGTTAGAGTCTTAACAACGCATCCTATAACCTTGAACTCAAGAACAGAAGTTCTTGGTGACCCTGGATTTGGCTTTCTTTCTTTGCAGCATGTGTTCCACATATAGAGCCAAGAAGGCCAAGGATGGTGGGACCCAGCTCCACACATCCCTGTTTGGTGATAACTGTTTAAAAGCCAGCTCCTCCCATCCCTGTGTGGTGATGATGGTTTCTAGCACAACACTACCCAGAGATCAGCAACTGTTTGGGGCAAGAGTGAAGAGCAGGGCCTCCTGCGGGTTGTGTCTATGCCGAGAAAATGCCTCAGGTTCTTAGAACAGTGTTCCCAGGCAACGCTGAGCGCTAGAAGACAGACAGATAGCTGGACTGACCAAGAAAGGGTTGAGGTCTCAGCCACGCTGCCTCCCGGGGTCACTGAACACTCAGTACCTTTAATCAGTGTCTTGACCAGTGAGGACTACCCTAGAGTCACTGGGAGCTAAAGCCATGAACCCAGCAAAGGGGTTCTAAAAACCTAATGAGATGAAGAGGGGACAAAACTAAGCCAAACCAAAAATCAACAGCCAAGGCTCACAACAGAGAAGGCAGTTGACAAAGCTCCAGGCTGAGGATCCCTAATTAAGCCAAATGCTTGAGGTTAGATATATTCCCGACTTCCACTGCTTCTGGTCTGCAAATGTTTGCATAGACTTGCGTAACAACTCAACATCTCAAATCTCAACATCTGAAATCCAAAATGCTCCCCAAATCCAAAACTATAGTTCATTGGGGATGCTCAGCTCATAAAGGAGGTCAGGCTTGTGGGAGGGGAACTCATGGGCTAGAAGAGAACAGATGAATTCAGATTTCTGCAGTTTATTTAGTACTTTGTTGTCCTTAATGTTCGTTTTGAAACCTGTGCCCACCGGCACACCTGACCTGGAGGAGAACAGGACCATGTCTGCTGGAAGATACTGCCCATTGAGGACCTTCACGATGTCTCCCACTGCCACCTAGAGACCAGGGCCGAAGACAGGGAAGAAAAGAAGGCACACATGTGATAAGGGCAGTTAAATACGTGAAGAAGAAAGTTAGTCTGTAACTAAGCCACACCAGACAGGAACACAGGGCAGATGCTTCTACTGCACCACAGCTGGCCTCCTACCCACAAGCTCCACATCTGTGAGTTCGGCCAACTATAAATGCAAAATATTTGCCAAGCCAAGTGCATCTGCCCTGGAGTGGTGGTGCACACCCAGGGTCCCAGCACATCTGCCCTGGAGTGTTGGTGCACACCCAGGATCCCAGCGCATCTGCCCTGGAGTGGTGGTGTGCACCTAGGATCCCAGCGCATCTGCCCTGGAGTGGTGGTGCACACCCAGGGTCCCAGCACATCTGCCCTGGAGTGATGGTGTGCACCCAGGGTCCCAGCGCATCTGCCCTGGAGTGGTGGTACGCACCCAGGGTCCCAGCACATCTGCCCTGGAGCGGTGATGCACACTCAGGGTCCCAGCGCTTGTAGATTTGAGGACATCCTGAGTTGCACAGCAAAACCTTGTCTCAAAAAAATAAAACCAAACAAAGGAGTAAAAGATAAGCGTCGACATTAACAAAGGAAAGCAGAAGCTGCCTGCATGCTGACTATTTCCCTGGCACTGTCCCCTAAGCTGCACACCACAGAAATGTTCCCATGGTGTTTCCATTGCATTGGGTTTTCTGTAACCTAGAGGTTTTACATTCGTGGGAGGACATCATATGAACGTCTGTGCAGTGTTTCTCTACTTTATATAAAGGGCTTGAACATTTATACTCTTTGACATCAGTTGTCGTCAACTTGGAACTAGTCCCTATAGACACTGAGAAATGACCATACGGCATTTTTTTAGTTTTAATAATAGCTTTTGTGTGTCTGTCTGTCTGTCTCTGTGTCTATGCATGCATATATATGCACCTAAGTGTGGGTGCCTGTGGAGAAGAGGGTGTCAGAGTCCCTGGGGATGCAGTTACAGGTAGATGTAGGTTGTTCTCACTCAATCATTGTGCCAACCTTCCAGGTTTAGCTTTGCAATTTTGCAGTGAAGTTTCCTGAAAAGGATGGAAGAGAGAGAGAGAAAAGAGAGAGAGAGAGAGAGAGAGAGAGAGAGAGAGAGAGAGAGAGAGAGAGAGAGAGGAAGGAAGGAAGGAAGAAAAGGTAGGGAAGAAAGGAAAGAGGAGAAAGAAGGGAAGAAGGGAGGGAAGAAAGGAGGGAGGGAGGAAAAGAGACAAGTATGAAGAACACATTTTCTTCCAATTATCCACTGTCTCAAACACTCAAACGTCTCAACAGTTGCTCGTGGTAGAGGGGTTATACGTGTGGCTCTGAAGCTGGCCTGTGCAGCTGGACTGGAGTCCCTCTCCAGGTCCCTGAGCAGCTGTGTACCCTGGGGAAGCTATGGAAGGTGTGTGCCTTGCTTTCTCACCTGTGTGACAAGTTTAACAGCACACATCTCACGGGACTGCTGATGGTATCAACTAAGTCAGGGAACTAAGTTCTCCTGTGCTGCAAAGGGAGAAACTGAGCCTGAAGGCAAAATACTGACAGAGGTCACATAGCTGGAGTGTTACATTAGTTATTTGGAAATATGTATTCTTGGCGTGTGTGCATTCCACGGTGTCTGCATGAAGGTCAAAGGACAACCTCAGGCTCCAGTCCTCACCTTCCATCTTGTTTTCGAGACAGGACATTCCTTGCTGTTTGCCACTCACTACTCTGCATAGTCCAAGCTAGGGAGCCCACAGCTTCTGAGAGATTCTTCTGTTTCTGCGGCCCATCTCCTCATGGGAGCTCTGGGATCTCAGAGGCACACTGCCATGTCTGCTCTGATGGGATCTCAGACACATGCTGCTACGTCTGGGTTTGACATGGGTTTTTGGGATCTAAACTCAGGCTGTCAATATTACACGGCAAGTGCTTTTAGGCACTGGGCTATTTCTCCATACAGCCATAGTTTAGAACTGATGGACACTAGTGCAGCGCATCGGTTAGAGGGTACCCAACTGCATCCTCCACGGGAAGTGCATTCTAACAGGCTCCGGGACCCTCACTTTGAAATTGGGCAACCCTTTCAGATGGGCAGCACACGATATTTAGTTTTTAAAAAGCCAGTGTGTGTGTGTGTGTGTGTACATTAATGTTGTGGCATGTGTGCAGAATGGTAGCTGTGTGCATAATTAGTTCACTACAACTTCAGGTCCTCATCTTTCACTTTGGATTTTTGGTTGCTGTTTTATATTTTACTTATTCGTGTGTTTGTTTGTGAGACAGACAAGAGGCAGGCGGGCAGAGACAGAGAGAGCTGAGTGAGCATGAGCATATATGCCACCACGCACGTGTGGAGGTCAGAGGACAATCCCCAGGGGTTATCTCCTTGCACCATGAGGGTCCTAGGCACGGAACTCGGGCTGGCAGTAAGCACCTGTCCCTACTGAGACACCTCACTGGCCTCCACTTATTGAGGTTAAGAAGTGAACACGGCTCCACGGCTTCAGGCACGGTACAGGTGGATAGGCAGAGACTCTCTTAGCGGGCTGGGTAGAGCTTAACGGACTGTGTCAGTGTGGAGGTCAAAGCCAGCAGAATTCACTGATGACATGGGAAACAATTCCTAGTGCACTAATAGGTGAGAGTACAGAAGAGGCACGGAGGCTTCTGCTCCAAGTCTACTCATACTACAGTGAATTTCAAAAGCTACCCTTGTGGAACCAACTGGATCACACAGACCAGCAGGTGCCACGGAACTTTCTTTGGGCGATGGAGGTGAGTCAGTGGTAAGAGCATTTACCCAGAATGCACATGGCCCAGTTCCATCTCTAACACCACCACCACTACTAAACCCACTGATTTTATGTCGGGAAATGGGAGGGGTTTAAACAACTATCCTACAGGTACAGAACAATGCTTATCAAAGGTCAGAACAGCAAACACTAAAACCCAAACCCCAGGTCACTTGAAGTTAGCATCAAATCACAAGTCAGTATGCAATCTGAAGGCAGAAGAAAAGCACAAATCAAAGCCAATTCCTAATAACACAGAAAACACAGGGATCGCGCATGCACACTGAAGATGTTTCAAGTAAAAATATATTGCATAAACAGTTTAGAAAAAGGAGTGATTAAAAAAAACTAGAAAGAAAAACTAATCCTTTTAAAAGAAGTGAATTCTATTTCCCTGATTCGAAACATGAGGACAAGCAAGATAGTGTCCGCTCTTCTCCAAAGGACACTCACGTCCCAGGAACTGGGTGCTAAGAGGTTCCAACTACAATAAGAAGCTGCCAACTCCTAACCTGGAGATGGTTTTCTTTGTGGATGTCCTAACACATGGCCAACTGTTCCGGGTGTGTGGTATTCGCTGAAAGAATTAGCACAGTGAGCAAGCTGTTCTGGACCCCTGGATTCACTGCAGCCTCAGAAGACTCCTCCTGTCTCTCAACTACAAACAGCTAAAGGACTCTTCTGAGTTGATCCCACTACTGAGATCTTCCTCTCTGAGATTCCCAGAGTCGGGCAAAACCCAGGAGCTGCTGTTAGAAATGGAACACATTCACGGGAGCACAGCTGTGTGTGGCTCTCCAGGACACCCGGGCGCTTCCTACCCTCTCTGCCTTGAACATCTTTTCGTGATCCCTGCCAAGTTAGCTGGGGGACTGTGCTACAGTGAGCTGCCCATGTTGCCAGCAGTAGCCTCACTGTAAACTTAAAATGGCAGCTCCAGAGCCTCTATATTCTGGGCATAGGGTGCGTGTGTGCTTGACCAGTACTGAGTACCCGCTGGTTGAGGGCAACTCCACAAGACCACTCCAGTATGAGCTCCATGCCTGACAGTCTCTGGCCTCTGCTAACAGACCCACTTAAGACGGCTCACCATAATGCACTGAAAATTGAAATCACAGTGTATCCAGCTAGGCCTATAACAAGGGGGGACGTTCCAAGCACCATGTGGGAGGAGGAAGGAATTTCGGGTGTCCACGAGGCCACCAGCTCTTGGATTCAGAAATCAATGACCGCCACTCAGGTTCCGCTACTGTCAAGTGGTGTCAAGACACTTGGACGCAAGTCGTTTTTTATCTGGCCACTGCTTGTGCCTTTCTAAGGATGGAACAGCCAGAAGATTCCTGGGAAGAGGAGGAGCTATGAGGATTCTCTACTTCCCACTGGACAGGTACTAGATTCCCCCCCCACCCCAGGAATTCTGCCTTTTGACCAAGAACCATCACACTGAACTACCAAAGTTGAGGAGCCCCAGGAGACCACAAGGATTACAGTGTTCCACAACACTACAATGGGGAGTTTTCTGGAAAGGGATGGTTCTCATAAACCTGGTAAAATCAAATGAAAACCTCAGTCGGTGCTGTGGGCAAACTGGCAACATTGTTTCCCACACAAGGGCTACGGGAGGCACTTGCTGGAACTTAAATCCATTTAAGCAAGAAACAATACTTGAAGTTGCCCTTCTAAAACACTGTTTTCTCTTAAAAAAACAAACAAACAACAAAACCATCAGTTTTGAACGTCAGAATGATGAACAGCATCTCTAAAATCAATACTGTGTGCCCGCCAAGAGAACCCAGCTAAGACAAAAAGCTGGCTTTTCATATACAAAACACCAAGACAGCACAGTTGATTTCAGCTGACAACTAACATCGTCTTTCCTTCCTGAACAGAACCCTCTCACTGCCATCAGCAGGGAGGAAAAACACCCTTGCTACCACTGTAAGGGTAGAAGCAGTAACTGGCTCCACACCCTGCCTGGAAACCTGCTGGCACTCAGAGATCTTTCCACCAAACACATCTGAAGTGAGACTCTCAGAAGTTAAAAGACAACAGCTCCAAACATTTGAATTTAGCTGAAGAGGAGACAGGAGGCAGGGTGGGGTGTTTCTCATGTGGGGTTTTCAAACTAGAAGAGCTATGAAGTTCTCGAACTATCCTCGGAGAATAACGATGGTCATAGCTTGAACATTAGGTCCTTATAGAAGAAGCCGGAAAGGAGGAAGCACATGTCAGTTCTCGCAGGAAAGCAGACTACATGAGAAAACTCTTACAAAGTGGTCATGGCCTGGGCCTTAGAGCAAATTTTATATTGCCATCAACATCGGCAATTTGTCACAAGTCTCCAAATCAATACTTTCTGGCATTATCTTTAAAATTGGTTCTTACCTCTTTCCACACGATGGTATGCCACATACCATTTCTTAACACTGTAAGAGAAGAAACAAGGAACTGGTTAACGTTGTCAAGACTCAAAATAAAATGCCAGCTTTCTACAAACCCCAAAGGATTTTGGGAAGCTTACACTTATTAATCCTAACAAATCACACCCTGGTAGAATGGTAGATGACCAACCATACCAACATGGGCCTCCATTTGTGTCCCTCTACAAGATACGAGCTTCTGTGTGCAGGTAAGCAAACCAAATTGATGCTTAGCCCAGGAATAGAAAGGCCTGGTGTTACATGATTCCAATAGGAGCAACAATAGCAACAAAAAACTGAAGTGATACAAAAAGCAAAATAATGAGGAAAGCAAGTAACAAACCATGGCCTTGAAGCTGTGAGACTTGTAGAGACAGAAACTGAAATCCTGACTTCCAGAGTATACAAATCCCATCGATATAAAGACTAACATCTTATTTTAGAACGCTCTCATTTCTTTAAAGATTTTATTGATAATGTTTCTGACTTAATCTCAATGTCAATAGCCATGACCAAGCATTAATTCAGCCAGGGACTGATCGTTCAATCAACACTGGGAAGAGCAATGAACTGACAGCTTACCTATTGTTTTCTTCTTGTTAACTGCGTTGTCTGCCTTATGTCGTTTCTGTCACAGGAAAAGAAGCAAAGGTTCTTACATCCAAATGTTCCAAATGAATAATTGAAATGGAAAGCAGTAAAATCGGGGGGTGATAGGGGCCAAGAACCCTACGATGCCAATGCTGTAGATTTAAGCTAGGTGGTTCGCCATGTCAGCACTGACTAGATCTAAATGTGGCAACTTGGAGCTTAAGTGATTTTTTTGGTTCTAATCATTTACAAGCCTTTCAGAGTTTCAAATTCCTCACAGTTATTTGTGGACAGCCTGAAACAATGACTCAGTATTATAAACCTGACAACAATAAGCAAATTTCACTCTCAAGTTAATTTACTATGTATTACATGAAATATGTGTGTGGAGGGGGGAGTCAAGTGTGTGTATGGGTGTGTGTATGCAAAACAGAGACAGAGAGAGATAATGGCAACATGGTAGTACCCAATGAGGTGTGAGGGGAGGATGAGGAGGAAGATTCTTGGAGATTTACTTCAGGCACAACAAGCACAGTGCTGCCTGCAGAGAGAGCGCTAACTAAAGGTTTCATTTGATACCTGAATACAGGACTCTAAAGTAGGATACAAGGACTAACAGCAATAGACACCAGCAAGATTCTAACCAAATGACCCAGGACGTATAAGCGCCTCAGAGTCACTGCACAGGCATTTGGGGTTCTTGGAGTGTACCTTCTTCCCCAGCAAACACTACCATTCCACTAGCAGCTGCTTAAGCTGTAGCCATTTCCTGTAATATCGCCCAGTCACATACACCTCAAATGTCATAACACCATATTTTAGTATGCAGAGTCAAAAACTTACAAAGTCTTCTACAATCTCTTTGATGCCTGCAATTGTTAAAATGATGATCAATGGCACCAGGGTGGTGTATCGTCCGGTTGGCGATACGTCTGGAATTTGCTGGAAGAGAACACAACAGAGAATGTGGCACATGAACATCTCCACAAAGACGGAAAATGTTGTCTGAAGTTTCTGTCCTGCCTGGTTCCCGCAGTCGTTAAGTCCCCAGAATTCCCCTGTTCTCACTGACCCACCTCTACTTCCTGTCTGGTTGTCCCGCCTATACTTTCTGCCTGGCTACTGGCCAATTAGCGTTTATTTAAAACATAATTGACAGAATATAGACAATTGTCCCGCACCAGGAAAGCATGGAACTCAACCCTCACTCTCACTAGTCTAGTCCATTTCTGTTATACAACGAAAGGCCTGCTAATTCAAAACTAATTATGTAGTTTACGTGTTTGGAAAATGGGTTAAAAGTATGACCTCCATGGTCAAAATACATGTATGGTACATATGTCTACAACATCACAATGGAATATAGTATCTAATATAATGAATGCGTATTAATAAAAAAGAGAAAGTGAACATGAAAAGCATGACCCACGAGAACCAGTTCCCCCTCCTCTTTTAGTAACGACTCTTCTCAAGGCATTCCCTCCTGTGTCTGTTTTATACAAGTTCATGTCTGCTTACTCCAGTGATAATTTGAGAAGGGAACTATCTGCAAATATTCCAACACTCTTCCAGTAAAGATACTCACTAGAAAAAAATTTCACTTTACATGTAATTGAATTTGCAAATTTTAAGCACTTAAAAAATTACCTGTAATAAGGCAATGAAGAGGAAGAAGGCATTAGCAGCTCTCCTAATCTGCTCATACAAGAATCGAGGTAGAAATGTCAACACGCTGTACTTGGCCGTACTGAAAGAACAAAGCAAAGACCACTAAACAAAGTGACTCCTAACAGCATGTCCTGGGAAGGAGGGCACAGCTGATCAGAGAAGCTTCCCAGATGATTTCAGTTCAAACTCTGATGCACACATTCAATTTTCCCATGTGGTGATCAGGCCATTTACACCCATCTTGGAGCTACATGCTAAGAGTAACACATGTGTAAAAGCAGTTCAGTGAAGCCCTATGCACATGACACACTGTGGATTCACCCACACCTGAAGAGCTTCCATTCCCCGTCCCCACCATGCACCCTTCACTTGGCAACCTTAGCTCAGACTTCACCTGGCCACTCTCTCGCTTCACCCTGTAGCCTTCTAATGTGTGATCTTTCTCTCATCTCATCCCAGTTACATCATTAGCTTCCATTAAATTTGGTCAAATCCTACAGCACCCTTCTGCCTTCAAACCCACGGTGGTTACTCTCAGATCATGTTGCCTCTGCTTTGATTCATACATCAGTCCTCTGCATTCATAGATTGGAAGGAAACGGTATCTGAACTGAACAATACAGGCTTTTCCATTCTAATTCTCTAATCAGCACACTATAGTGATGATTGCCATGGCATTTATATTGCAATGAGATATAATCTGATTGTCCTCTCGATGTAATCCAAAAGCACGGGAAGAGCACGGGAGGAGGTGTGTGGGTTCTATGCATAAGCAACTGCATTTACAGAAAGGACTAACAGCCAGAGATTTTCATATCTCAAGGGGTCTTGAATGAATCCTGACTGGATACTGAGGGATGACACTATTTCTCTGTCCCCAGAAGAGGTTACTGGAACAGGGAAAATGTGCACTTTGCCTATGTTTGTTCCCCACCATAGGACACCGCAGTCAATGAACAAGGAAATAAACTGAACCAAAGAGAAACTGAGAGGCAGAGTGACTCCCGGCTGCTCTCTGAAAGCACGACCCTAAGCCTACCATTTTCTTTATTTAGTTATGTTACGTATTGTTTATTTTTATGTGTTGGCTGTTGAAACAAGGTCTCATGTTGGCAAGGGTACTCTCAAATTCACTATGTAGCTAAGGTTGACCTTGAACTCCTGATTCTCCTGCCTCCACCTCTCAAGTGCTGGGATTGAAGGTTCTAACCCTATCATTGAGTATAGTCATGCAAGGTATAGCAGGTTCCAAATGCACACACCAGAAGAACCAAAGCAGAGGGGCCAAAACCCAAGAGACAGCATAGACAGGATTATGTGAACTTCTGTAGGCCCTGATAGCAACTGAGGCCAGAGCAACAGAGCAAAAGCCAGGCTGACAATTCAGAACTACAACACGTTCTTACTTTCGAGGTTCCCAGAGGGAAGAAAAGAAGAAAAGAACTGGTGGTTGAAAGTAATTATCAGTTTAAAAAGCACAAAAGCTCACACCAGTAAGGTAAAACTATAGAAAGCATCTGATTATACATTAGAACCTAGGATTCCATCTGTGTGACAAATGCACACAGTGCACAGACATTCACACACAAGCACACACACATACATATGCATCTAGCAAATAACTCTTTCGAGGTTGAACACCTTCCACTTCAGCAGAGTTCTGAGTATGTTTCAGGAGCCCATACCATGAAGGTGGAGAACTGGGAAGGACAGGAGTGCTGCTTACACCAATAAAATAAAGGAAATATGTGCCGGATACAGGAAAAAAGAGCCAAAAGTTTTCTCCTGAGGCAGAATGAGCAAGGCCAGCAACCCATTCCTCTAGGTTGGAATCACTGTGTGGCACTGAATATGATTATTTATAAAATTATATAAATAAACAACTCACTATACACTTGTCTCTCTGATGCACAGAGGAGATATTCTAGGTCCCTCTGAAGACACAAAATCCAGTTTACACGGGAGGCCAGTGCTGTTGGTTCAGGAACCATGGCTGCAGGATTTTAGAGAAGCTCCCAAGAAGACAAGGTAGTTCACACCTCCCATCTAAATGTAGTCCAGCTGTGGAATTCACATTGTGAGATTTTACAATGTGAGGGGAATAGAGTGGCAGGGGCTTTAGCAGCCATGTGGCAGGAGAAAGACCATCTATAATGCTGACCGTGCACATGAAGAGCTGCTGGCTGCACTGGCTCCCCAGAACAAGAGAAGTTGGGACTGATAACTATGAGTTTCACCAGTGACTCAAAGCTTGAGTTCCCCCAAAGAAGCCTCCAGAAACCTGCCTGTGGAAGCAGCTTAGCACACATCTCCCAACTGTGAATAGTAAATCCACAAGAACCTTGAAGGCAGCCATACCACCTCTTCTCTTGTAGACATGCAGAACACACATCTATCTGCTCAACAGTAAAGGTGTCATTTAATAGCCACTGAGAGAGCAGAAGGTCAAGTTGAAGTCCACACAAGATGCTGACTTAATGTACAGATTGGTGTTCAGGTTCATGTTCTGGGAACCCCACATCCTCCCAGCTCCCTGGAAGACACCATCCCATCTCCTCTTGAGGATGCTCATTTTTGCAGACTTGAGGTGAAACCCAGTAGCACCCACTCTCCTAACATGCTCAAGGCCTGGGTTTGATCCCTAGGACAACCGAACCAAGCTGCTACCAAACCCGACAAGCATGATAACGCACTCCCATAAGCCCAGCACTAGGGAGGCCAAGGCCAAAGATCATGAGTTCATGGCCAAGTTAAGCTGCATAGTAAGTCAACAGGTCAAAAATTGACGGGGAAGGAAGAGACAAATGGGGAAAGGAGAAAGGGAGGGGAGGGCAAGGAAAGGAGGAGGAGGGGAAGTCACTAAGGGGTTGTAGACTACCAAGATTTGAAAAGAAAAAAGAAGACAATATTAAATGTCCTAAGAACTTATGCATCTCTTTCTATAAGTTTATTTATTCTTAATTCATTTATTATTTATTCATTTTATGGTGATGAAGATTAACAGGTTCTATTGAAGTGCTCAGTTCTAACTGAAGGACTCCTGTTTGTCTCCTACATACACACAGGATTGGGCATAAAATCAAAGTATGCGGTCCGAATTCTCATACCTATGCATATTCTCATAGATAAAAGTTGCCCCCATCCTTTAAGAGAGAAGCCTCTCTGACATTGAACAGCGATGAATGCAGACTTGTGGCTGCCCAAGATTCTGAGAATAAATGAAAGCTGTGAGCTCACCCCTAAAGGAGTCGTTTTCACCACCCCCTCTGAGGCCCAGGGAGAACTGCAGAAGAGGAGGCAGGAAGTGTTTAAGAGCAGGAAGATAGAAGTTGAAGAGCCGTGGAAGGCTATTCTCCAGACCAGTGATTCTCAACCTGTGGGCTGCAATCCCTTTGGGGGTGGCGTATCAGATATTTACGTTATAATACATAACAGTAGTAGAATTACAGTTATGAATTAGCAACAAAATAATTCTATGGTTAGGGGTCACCACAACATGAGGAACTGTATCTGATGGCCTCATCATTAGGAAGGGTGAGAACCACTGCTCTAGACTCACACAGCCATGGCAATCATTAGCTCACAGTAACTATGCTCTCTCCCATAAGGGCTTACATAAGGCTAGCCCTGGCAACAATCAGTCATAGAAGGAGGGGCTCATAGTGCCCTAAGGTTTACCACTGAAGTGCTGGCTATTGATAGATTCTGAAAGAGAATCGTTGCCTTTAGTTATGTCCAAATTGTCCTGGTTAAGCTCAGCAAATCCTAAAATAAAACAGGTAGACATGAACATGGAAGGTAATGTATGAAGAGGAGGCAGGGGGATGACAGAGTTGCTGGAAATGACCATGAAATGAGACAACCGAGTTAAAAGCCAGGATGTGGTGTATTGTGTGCATGCAACAGGGCAGGGACATTGGTTCCAAAACTGGGCCCCAAGTTCAGTTAAACAGCTTTTCTACGCCCTCTTTTTCCCCCATAGAAGTCTAGGGTGACATACATTTTGATTGGATAACTAAGTTTGCTTAAAAGGATTTGTCGAAGTACCCTACAGAAGCAGAAACTTTTCCCCAAGCAGCAGAATTTGCTATAAGCCATTTATAGGGCAGAGTGGAGGAAGGAGGAATTTAGTTACACATGAGTCAGGGTAAGATATTATAAGGGTGCTAGCCTGCTGCAAAGGTTTATAATTGTACTATAACACATGTTTCCTAAAGACACAAAGCTATAAAAAAACATATTTGCAAAGAGAAAAAAAAAACAATTAGACATTGGGCTTCTTGCTAGTAACACAGACAGCTAGAGAAACACTCCAGATTTTTATAACCCAGCCAGACTGCACTGTATTCTGCACATTTCATGCCCTTGGGAAGCTCCTTACTGTACCAGGGGCATCAACAGAACTGGATAGCAATTACTGACTTACTGGATCACTGCACACTACCTATAAATTGAAGAATCCCAATGAACACCATAAATAAGTATTACAAGCAATTACTTTTTTAAAAAAGAAAGAAAACATATATTTCAGCCAAACCCTGGGGCTATAACCCAGGAAAGTCTTGCAGTAACCACTTTAGAACATAGCTCTACAGTGACCAATCTGTCTAGCGAGGAGCTTGCTAGTGTAGACACAGAGACCATTTGACAGGATTACTTCCAAAATGCAGAGAAGAGCCAGCGTGAAACTTAGCGCTCGAGGGCTCCCCTAGCGTGTCAAGGACCAGGCTCCATGCCTAGCACTGCAAAAATAAAACAAAATACAAATATAGAGAGCATGGATAGTATAAATACATAGGGATTTTAATATGCAAAAATTGTTTAAGCTGAAAGGTGAGGAGGGGAAAACGAGCTTTACTACAAAAGAAGGAACCACGACCACCACTTCGCCATTTAGCCCGAAGGTCGGTCAGCTGGGTCTTCATTTGTTAAAGAATTCCATGAACACAATGTCTGAACTTAATTTTAAAAACTTACAGGGAAGGACAGTGTGGCCCAGGGGCAGAATACTTTCTCAGCACATGTAAGGCTGGGTCCCGTCCTCAGCACAATGATCGTAATATGCAGACATTCAAATACATGCACACACATGCAGGGAAGCTACATTTCAGATTCTAATTTTGTAGTGTGATAGAAACCAACAGGAGAAATCAAGACAGAGTCCAAAGTGGTTGCTTCCAGAAGAGTATTCCGAATGAAGATTATTAGTTGACTTCCATGATAAGTCCAACTGTTTGAACTTTTAACCACCTGTATATGCTTTTTTTTTCATACTAGTTTTATATCGTCTGTGAAAAATTAGAGAGTCTCCAGATAGAATTAGGAAGGAACAGTTGTTCTTGGAGTAATTTCAGAGTGACCACACCTCAGCGGCTGTTATTAGAAGATGATGTTGGGCTAAAGACCGGCTTGTTGTTCTGCTGCTCCCACCACAGAATGGTCTGGCAGCCCTTCCCATCCGTATCTTCCCATCAGCACCCAACAACCACTTCCTCTGGCCAGCAGCCATGGAGGAGCCCCAGGCTCACGGATGGAAGCGGGGAGAATCCTGGCCAGTTCCACAAGGGCCTGGCCGGCATTAGTGCTCTAATACACATTTGGATAAACTTTCTTGTCATCCTTTTTGGAGGTGAGCTGGTTGGACTTCAGCACCAGGCTCCCTTCCCTGCTACCCTACCATTTCACCCCTGCTCCCCACAATAATACATACATACATACATACATACATACATACATACATACAGAGAGAGAGAGAGAGAGAGAGAGAGAGAGAGAGAGCCCAGCCTTCTGAAGTGGAAGTCACTTAATTGCGGGGTGTTCTAGTCCTTACGACGATTTCTGGCTCCTTTTATCCTCTGCCAAATTCCCGTGACATTTTTCTTCCTTCTTTTCATCAAACCACATCCTCCTTTTCTGAGCCAACAGCCCAAGGGGTCATCTACTCCAGCAAGCTTTTCCCCATTCAGGTCAAGGCAAAATGTACACTGTGTATCAACTCACTCATGTCAACATCGTGTAAATGAGACAGCGAGGGGGCCAAGCAGACAGACGGTCTGCAGAAGTAGCTTCTTTTCTTATGTGGCTATCTCTAAGAAGGCCAGCCACATCAAGCATCCTCTTTAGCACCTCTCTCTATCTTGTAGCCTAAGAGGACTCTGCAGACAGACCAACAGCACAGTGCCCTCTGCTGGTCAGCGCTACAGCAGCACGTGGTTCAACACCATACTGCAGTGTGGCTCAGCAGTTCCACAAATCCTCCTAGACAGGATGCCTAAGGCACTACTTCAGTGGTTCTCAACCTGTGGGTCATGACCACATTAGGGTCAAATGATCCTTTCATAGCATTCGCATATCAGATATCCAGCATACCAGGTGTTTACATTACAGTTTATAACAGTAGCAAAATTACGTTTATGAAATGGCAATGAAATAATTTTATGGTTGGGGTCACCACAACCTGAGGAACTGTACTGAAGGGTTGCAGCATTAGGAAGTTGAAAACCACTTCACTACTTGAATGTCTCCATATGCTTTGTTCTTATCCATCCACTGTGGATACTTTGTGCAAAACCAACATGCTAGCCGTTCCTACAACATTCTATTGACCTTTTCATTTGACATACTATAATGTAAAAACCCAGAACTATATTCTGATTTTGTGGGTCCTGGATGCAATTGCACACACAGAAGTGGGTGTGATCGTGAACAGCTCACAGCACAATGCAAATACTCATAAGAGATTTCCTCATAATATTATAAAGTCCTTCTTTATAATGGTTACACAATATTCTATAATTTACCGTGATTCTATCATGAACATGGCTTTATTATACATCACAATATGTAGTCATATTTCATTTGTGTTTTAGCAAATAAAGCTGGCCTGAAGATCAGAGTGCAAAGTTAAGCCACTAGAGGTCAGGTAGTGGTGGCACACACTTTTAATCCCAGTACTCAGGGGCCAGATGGATCTCTGTTAGTTCAAGGTCAGAGCTGTTGCTTTTTGCCTTCTTTATGCCTCAATCTCCAGTCCTCCCACTCAGCATTAGGGACCCCTATTCCTGCAGGTTCAGGTCAGTCAGCTCTATCACTCACCACCTTATTCCCCTGAAACACAGTCAAGCAATCTCCCTACTCCCCAACCCCCCCAACACACACACACACCCTGCTCTCACTCCTTCTCTGTGCCAGAGCTAGGCTAAAAGCCAGGACTCTCACAATCTTCTGATCCCTTGTTCCCCACAGCACTAGGTAGGGTATAGTGTGTGTGTGTGTGTGTGTGTGTGTGTGTGTGTGTGTGTGTGTGTGCCCATACCAAGCTTTTGAATGTGTCCTGGAGATCCAAACTCAGGTAACCTGCAAGCAAGCACTATTACCCACTGAGCCTTTTCTAAGTTTTTTTTTTTTTTTGAGGTTGTTGCTATTTTTCTGTTCTGTCATACTGTGCAGCCCAGGTTAGACCTGAACCTCAGGTCCTCCTGACTATACTTTCTAAATGCCAGGGTTATAGAAGGGTCCCCATATATCAGTATTCAGCTCTTGTTTTCTTGTTTTGTTCTTATTTGAATCCTTTAAGTATTCATTGGTAAGAATTCTTGTCAGGGAGGTGGTAGATTCTAGCTTTTAGTATTTAGATATGTATGTTTCATTTGAAATACCCATAGCAGTCAGGAAATTAGTAAGGGGCTGTGGGGGTGGGGTTCCAAGGGAGGGAAGAAATAATACAGTAGAAAGTGGGTAAATGGAAATAATGGAACAGGAAAAGTTAAATGGGGTGGGAGAATAGAACTGAAAAAGCCATATAAAAACAATTACCGAAGAAGCTTCCTAAAATACAAACGTACATGTACACATAAAAAATGTTTAGATGATGCTACCCTATTATAGGGGACAATATACCATCTAGACACCACAGGAGAACAAATAAAACTTCCAGCAAAGAGTTGCCATTGTTTCGAGTGGTTGGCCAATGGGATCCCACACCCACACACAGACTATCACCAATGTTCTTAGTTATTCTCCAGAACTTGATAGTAAGTCCCTACTACTGAAGACACCACCTACTTGCGTCAACAAATATGGAAGAAGAAAGCTGGCATTGAACTTCATTCCTGCTGGCTGATTTTCCTACTGCTGAGAAGAGCAATCATCAGCCTTACCTAGCTGCAAACGCTGTAAGCCATGACGACGACCATCCTGACAAGACACGCCCACTCACGCATCAGTGGCACAGCTGTCGTGGAAGCAATCAACCACTTCAGAGGAACCCATACCTGGCACAGTTATGAGACCTGGAACCTAGGTCCAGGTGGGTTGTAGGCCCTAGGCGATCATCTACTGCTATTGCTCTACTAAAGGAACGGTGAATTAAACTGACACCTACTGACTTCTCACTGTACCCATAGGCTAGTGCAGCTCTCAAACCTTAGCAGAGAACGTCTTACTCAGCAGACAAATTAATACAGAAACTCACAATTGGTCAAGGTGCATAAAACAAGAGACGGTAGAGTATTCATCCCTAATGGGGCACCTATAACATACTCTCGTCTGTCTAAAGCTCAGCATCATTATAGTCGAGAAGGCAGAAGGACTGTGAAGATAGAGGTGGCGGATGACAGCAAGGGAACAGTGTTTCCAAACACAGCAGGGTAGTTGCATGTGTGAATTCAGAGAGGTCATGAAAGCATGCACAAGACTTTTGAAAAATTAAGCCAGAAAAAAAAATCCCAGCATAGGAAGGAAAGCCCTACCCCAAGCTAAGAAGTTACTGACAATTGATAGCTACCAGTAAAGAGAAAGTTAGTTTTCTATAAGTGTGTGATCCCTGGTAGATCTAACATGCTCCAGTGGACAGCCGTGCACGCAAGAGTCCATGGGAAACATTAACTGTACTGGATGAGTTTTTTTAAAAACAACTCAAATTTGGGAGGGTAGGATGGAGTGGATTTGAGAAGAGATGAGGAGGTATACAGATGATCAAAGTACAAGGTGTAAAATCCTCAAGGAATTAATAAAATATGCATTAAAATTTTTTATTCTATAAGTGTGTGTGTTTGTATGTACTTCAATTGCCTGTCTATGGTTAGTGTCAGTTTTTAATCATAAATCAAAATTTGGGGTTGGACATCATGACTAGACAAGAGTGTCTCCACCCTGAGCTTCTCTGGAGGGCCCCTTAAAGCGATATACCACATGCTTTGTGCTAAAGCAGATTCTCAGAAGACAGGGCTTCTAACACTTGCCAAGTCATCATTTTGGCAACGTACACCTGGAATTTTTCTATAACTTTCTACGTGAAGATTAATGATTCCAATTACTACTAATGAAAACCTCATTAATCTAAGATAAATCCATAGTATTTGACCAACAGTTTGCTCACTTTCCCAAGGCAAAACAGATTCTATGACTCAAATGTGAAAATCTTTGTTTACTGAAAGTCAATGACAATAACGACTCCAAAATGTTTCTGGAAAGCAAACAATGAAGGCACACAAATTAGACAAAGGCACAAACACTCTGCTAGAACAAAACAAGTTCTTCATCAGAAACTGAATTGCCTCCCTAGACAAGAGACCCCTGTAACTCCACTAACACAGCGAGTTACTTTCACTCCCTTACTCTGCAGAGTTAGGAGACCCAGTGCTGGCAGGAGCAAGGGACAATGTCCCAGACTTCTTCTCTACCATATCACAATAGCCTGGGTGGGTCCTCGATTGATTCCTGGCTGTCTCCCCACAGGATGGAAAGCAGAGGACGGTACACTTCTCCCTGGGTGTGGGCACGTCCTCAAGCTTCCTCAGCTCACGTGCTGTGGGCCCTGATCCAATCCCACAACCACGAGGCACACTTGGAACACAACTGCTCAGGAGTCCCTGTTACATCGCCTTCCCAAGACAACATGTCTCCTGGATATGGCCTCCCTGCTTTATTTATAGAATAGTCCCCAGTGCATCCCCAGAGGGAGTCAGTGTTAAGTGCCAAGGTGAACAGGGACCTTTGTATGTGCTGCATAGACAGAAAAAGAAACAAACAAACAAAAAATTCTGTCATCTCCCCTCAAGTGAGTCTAACTGAATTAGAAAATAATCAAAATATTTAGGAATAGTAACAGAAATGGGGCTGGATGGAGAGATAGCTCAGAAGTTTAGAGTGTTTGCTCCTCTTTCCGAGGACCCGGGTTCAGTTCCCAGTACCCACATCAGTCAGCTAACAACCACCTATAACTCCGGGGGATCCTTGCCTCCTTCTGGGCTCCATGGGCAATGCAGACATGTACATATGCACCACACACACACACACACATGCACATGCCCATGCACGCATGCACACACTCACAATGCATACACTACACTGCTCACCCTCTCTGAATGTCACCATCATACATCACAGCTCTTTGACTGCGGGTGCTATATCAGCTTGACATTTTCCTAGCATTTTCCTCCATACATCACCCTACAGGAGGGTGAGATAGGCATTCTTCAACTTACGTCTGTCCAACCTAAACAAGACCACTTTTGTTGAAATCTAGTCCCCTTTAGGTAGCAGAAACATGACCAGATGTTCAGTGAAAGTAATGGACCTCAATATTTGACAGTAAAACCATTTTTTAATGATATCATGTTGCAATAAGGCTGAACACCTAAAGATTTCTGGAGATACTTAGTTATTTTTCCCATAGTTCATCACTTCCAAGGCTACTTTGGCTAGTTAGAAGTTCCCATCACCACCATCTCCCAATTCATTTTCAACTGTTTTCCAACAGAATAGTGCCATATTCAAAACCACTCTAGGACTCAATAACAGTTAGTGTTGGAGAACATGCTGTATGCTGGATTCTTGACCCAGGACCTGGGTCAGCGTGAGCCACAGCAATATACAACCTGCTCAGCTCAGAGATACTTATCCCCTGGCATTCCGAAGCCCAAGCTTACTATCAAGCATGAAATGTCTCGATCTGCCTTCTCTTAGGCCATTCCTTGTATGTACTGATTGGGAGGAGGACCCTGTATGTGAATTTCTCAGCATTCGGGTCTCAGTATCTTTCTGCTGGCAGACCATGGCTGCCACAAACCAGATTTCTGGCTCACTATGAGACATTGAATGGGTTATTCAACCATTCCAGGTCTTAGTTTCTATATCTGATAATAAAAATCATCAAGTAAGTTAACAGAAATACAGCCTTTACAGCTGGGGTGTAGTGGGTTCTCAGGAAAGGTTAGCTCTTACTCTATATTTAAACTGCTGATGAGAGAGAGAGACAGACACACACACACACACACACAGAGAGAGAGAGAGAGAGAGAGAGAGAGAGAGAGAGAGAGAGAGAGAGAGAGAGAGAGAGAGAGAGAGAGAGATTGGCGACAGAAGGACAGAACCCAGGGCCTTGCACACACCAAGAAAGTATCCTAACACTGGGCTTCCTGCCCTGCTCCGAACGTTTACTTCAAAACCTTTTCAGATGAGATAATTACTCTTTACTGCACCCAGATCCCTGTGTCCCTGCATCCTCTGAGGTCAACTAAGGTAGGAATTAACCAAGCTATGGCACGCATTCAGTCCATCTCACAACCAGAAGGGGAAGCCTGTCAGGTTTTCACCATCCACACAATAAAGAGCACTTCCTGGAGACCAAATCAGTCTCGTCACGGGAGACTCCGTGACAATCGGAGACGGACACTCACTGTGCAGCAGGAAATCACTGAACAGCACCCAGCTTTCCGATCTCTCTCCAGGATGGGGGTGTTAGAGGTAAAATTTCAAATGCTCAAAACGGCAGCCAACCATCTACAAGACAGGCAAGAGCCCAAACAGAACACTTAGACATGTGGCCTGATCACCAATGCCTCTCTCCGGAAGACAGCATGGAGTAAGCTCTGCTCACCTCTCCACACTGGAGACCCCAAGCTTTACCTGTGGTTATTTCTCATTGTGCTGGGGATGGAACTTAGGGCCTTACTCACGCTGGGTAAGCACTCTGACGTTGGGCAACAACACAATTCCCCCTCTGACTTTGGGACCTAACACAGAGCAAGGCACCCAATCGTCAACCTGTGTTCAGAGTGAGTGTCCATAAGAGTGGATGGATCAGCCAACAACTGTGATAGCCAAGTGCCAAAGGATGGAAACTTCATTGCTATTTTCATGAGGCAAAGGAGACCAGGAAAAAACAACAATCTCTATTACAGACAACGGCTTAACTGACTTAACAGTCCAACAATTCCTCCCATTTGATAAATAATCATAATTCATATTCCACAAAAAATTACTTCACTCTCACACCTGAAAGGGTTTTATCTACTCAAATTTGGTAGAGATAATTCAATTTTTATCCAGCTTCTAAACTTCTAATTTCCCTAAGTAGTCAAGATAGCTCATTAGGCAAAAATTGCCCTAAAACTAACCATTCTACAGAGGTGTTAAGTCATCCTAAAATGTAGCTCCTGTACTCAGTTCCTCTAGGTTTAGTTCTGTTTACAAGAACTTGAAGCTGTAGAGCCCACACACTTTACAGAAATACAGTTCCCTCCCATCGCTTTAGACACACAGCATTCTCTGGATGACACGCACAGCCTGTCTCAGACTGCAAAGTATTCTCAGAACATGAGACTAACACACGTCAGTCATTTATCATGCACCACAGCCCTACCTCACATGGGGAACATGCACCTGCCAGTAGTGACCAGTTCCCTGTGGGATCCAGAGCCCACCCAGGACAGGGTCAGGACTTACCCTTTGATTTCTTTAGCGCTACCTTTTCCACACTAGGCTAACCAAATTTAAACAATGCTCGAGGGAGGCTTCAGTACAGAAGACCAAAGCAGATGCTCACACCAGCAGGTTCTAACATCAGTCCTTGGTGTCCATCCTTCTGTGGTATGGGAGAATTGTCTGTATTCTGGGTATTCTGTCAATCATGTTTTAAATAAACGCTGATTGGTCAGGCAGGAAGTATAGGTGGGTCAACAAGACAGGAAGTAGAGGCGGGGCGATGAGAACAGGAGAATTCTGAGAAGCAGGAAGCTCCCTCTGCAGTTCTGCCCAGACCACCGAAGAAGCAAGATGTGAACTGCCCCACTGAGAAAGGTACTGAGCCATGTGGCTAACATAGATAAGAATAATGGGTTGATATAAGTTATAAGAGTTAACAAGAAGCCTGAGCTAATGGGCCAATCAGTTTTATAACTTATTGGCAATCTCTGTGTGATTCTCTTTGGGGCTTGCTGGCTGTGGGAAACTGGGCAGGACATAAACCCCAACAAGCAGGTCCCTTCATGTTACACTTCTGGATGCAAACAAATAAACAAGGGGGTGGCTAGAAACTTAGGTCAGGGGGCTTGCTGTTCTCAGGGAGAGTCAGAGCTCAGTTCACAGCACCCACACAAGGCAGCTCTCAAGCACCAGAAATTCTGGCTCCAGGAGCTCCGACGCCCTCTTCTGGTCCGCAAGGGTATGTGCACTCATATGCACACCCCCCACACATAATTACAAATAAAATAAATAATAAGGTATATTTGGGGAAATGTTCATGTACTGAACTACTTGGACAATACAGTGTGTTGTCACCTCACTGAGAGGAGACGAAAGTTGCTGCAGGGTGTGCATAGGTTCTGTGTGCGCACTGAGCCATTTTACTCTTAGGCCTTGAGCCTCCTCAGGTTTTGGCATCTGAGTGGGTCCTGGTACCAGTCTGCCATGAACAGCAAGGGACAACTATGCTGAGAGTTACACTTTCCCAATCCTAGTGAGGTTGTTACAGATTCAATTACAAAAAAAAAAATCCATGAATGCAAAAGTGCTCAGTTCATATTTTCATACAGTGCGCTCGGTTCTACTGGTGTCTGGCTCCGAGAAGAAATGCTCCCTCTGTGTAGAAGTTTTAAAACCCCATGTTTTGTTTATCTTTTCAAAGCAGAATTTGGAGGGCAAGCCAATGGAGAGCACTGCATCTGTCAATCACAAGTCATATGCCCTCCCAGTTTACTGATGAGGCACTTCCTGAAACTGAGCATCCTGGGCTTTCTCTGAGTATTTTGTCCCATGTGGACAAAATGTTTTGTATCAATTACCTCAGGTTCAAAAGTTCCCTGGTTCCACACTCCTCGTTTCTCCAGTGAAGAAGTTGAGACCCATTGAGATTGCGTTGCCACCTGCTTTTCCAAGTGTCTATAACTACAGCTGTCCCTGTCCAGAGTTTAATACAAACAAGGAACAAAACCAATTCCTGCCTCCAGGGCACCTTAAATTTGGGGTTCCAAAAAGGCCAGGAGGTGGTGGCACACGCCTTTAATCCCAGCACTCAGGAGGCAGAGACAGACAGATCTCTGTTGAGTTTGAGGCCAGCCTGATCTACAGAGCTAGTTCCAGGACAACTGAGGATGTTTCAGAAAAACCCTGTCTCAAAACAAACAAACAAACATACAATCAATTTAGGTTCAAAATAAGGCAGAATTAGTGAGAGGGGAGAGATGAGGTTGTGAAGGTCGTGATGGGGATGGGGCAGGTGGGGCTGAGTCCAGTGTACCAGTTTACTTCTCTTCTACAGAATGGAGGCTCTTGGTTTTTTGCTTACCCCTCTGTATCCTCTTCTGCAGTTATTCAAACCATTCCTTGTAAGACTGCCCTTGTGGGTCTGTTTTGCACACACACTCTCATTCCCTCCACCAGGCTGCCACTTCCAAAGAAATAAAAAGCAGGGTCATGGACCCTCTTGGTGACTTGACGGGGAGGACACCGGGCATGTTGTCTGTTGAGAGTGATGATCTGAGTGCAAATGTGTGTGAGGTTCTGGTGGATGAAGTGCTCAGGCAAAGACAGACAGGATCAGGACCTGTGTGCAAAGGACTTAGATCCAGGGGGAAACCCAGAGCATGGGCTGTGCAGCTCAAACCAAGGGTCACTCTGCATGGATCCGTGACAAGATGTCTGTGGCACACACACACAAAAAAAAATTATACAAAAACAGACCAGGTGGCCAGATATAGAAGCACACACCTGAAATCCCAGCATTTGGGAGGTAGAAGCAAGAGGACTCAGAGTTCAAAGGCAGCCTCAGCTACACAGAAAAGTCACCAAAACTGGAGAGTGGTGGAGGAAGGCTGAGAAGCCCCTTCAGCTCCTGCACACGGCTCCTCTCCTAACCCCTAAGAGTCACTCAGGGGACACGAGGTTCAGTCCTCCATCCTTCCAAAAGCTAATCCTATGGCTTCTCAGAACCAATTACCCCACCCCCAACCTCTCAAAATCCATTTCCGAGCTAATGGTATCCTTTGATTTTTCCTGAACAAAGATGGGACAGGTGAGGTGGGCTCTAATAGACACACAAAGGAGTTGCAGGATTGGAAGACTGACACCAGATCAGCTTCCCGTTCCACTGCATTTGCCCAGCTGTGTTTCTGAAAGTCACCCCCATCACCAACGGTGACTCGCAGGGGTGTCAGCTCTGGGAGTCACCACTAGTAAAGCAAGATCTGAAGGGACACCAGACTCAGACTGTTAGAGAACGGCAATGTTAGAAGGGAAGCCTGCAATTCATGCAGCTAAGTGGAGGAAAGGTCGCTTGGTGGAACTTCAGACTGTGATGGGTCATCTTGGTTGTCAACTTGATGGCACTTGGACTCAATTAAAGGCAAGACTGGCAGCTGCTGTGAGAAAATTTGTTGGTCAGATTAATCGAAATGGGAAGACGCACCTAAATGTGTGTGGCACTTCCCGGTAGACACCCAGCTAACAGGACATGGAAGAAGGAAGCTGTGCTCCTGACTGCTTTCTCTCACCCTTGCTGCTAAGTTCATCTACCCTGCCACCGCCACTGCTGTGGTTGCTGCATTCCAGGAAGCAGAACCAGCTTCTTCAGGATTCGGGGAGTAGAACCAGCTCTCCAAAAAAGCAGAGGCTCTCCAGGAATCCTCCCAGTCTCCAGCACCCATCCTTGCAGAATGAGCACCTGCTAGAGTCTCAGCCTCTCTGGAGTGAGAAGCCACAGCTGGGTTACCCAGACCATATCATGCAAATCATCAGATAAATCCCTTTAAGTATACAGATGTGTGTAGATTAAATATAGATTGAGTCTGTCAGTTCTGTTCCTCTACAGAACCCAAACACAGCATGACCTTGGAACATCTCTGCAACAAAAGAAACCATCACAATGCCAAACTCACTCCCAAGGGGGGGTTCAGACAGTGTCCAAACAATACATAGGAAGATGGCATTAACAAGACGCTGCTGGAAAATAACTACTAAAATGTTATAAGTCTCTATGTCTATGCTTCAATTTTTTAAAACAGAAGTTCCTATAAGTATCGGAACAGCAACATCCCGCTAAACATGGGTGCTGACACTTAGGGATAACGTGCTCCAAATCAGAGCAAACCAAAACCAGTCTTGCCCTACTTCCCAAGTAACATGCTATGCAACCTCCACCCCAGACACCACATATACACCACGTACACACCTACACTTCTCTCTCTCTCTCTCTCTCTCTCTCTCTCTCTCATGCTATGCAACCTCCACCCCAGCCACCACATATACACCACGTACACACACTTCTCTCTCTCTCTCTCTCTCTCTCTCTCTCTCTCTCTCTCTCTCTCTCTCTCTCTCTCTCTCACATGCTATGCAACCTCCACCCCAGCCACCACATATACACCACGTACACACCTACACTTCTCTCTCTCTCTCTCTCTCTCTCTCTCTCTCTCTCTCTCTCTCTCTCGCTCTCGCTCTCTCTCTCTCTCGCTCTCTCTCACACACACTCACATACACACACACACACATACACACCACTTTCACTCCCTGGGCAGCACGGCTAAGGACTAACAGACTATCTACAACTGGTTCAAGGCTGGTAGCAGGAATGCAGTGGCAGAAAGGTCAAAGCCACATCCCCAGCTGTGTCTCCCACTTAGGAGATTTTATGTGTTACATGCAAAGTCAATGCAGCAAGTCCAGGCTGGTCTTTCACTGCACTTACTAGTTTTTGTCTGCAAGATAATGAAGCTACTTTATTTGGTAGAAATGTGAAGTGGGTTCCTGAATTTCAAACCCCACAAAGTAACTTCCAGGACACCTAGGTTCTAGGTGCTGGGAACCTTAGATACTTCCTCTCCAGACTCCAGGCTGGCTATTTCTACCCTTCCTTTCCTCCATCTCTCTACAGCCTTCACCCTAGTGCTCTGCTCGGTCCTATAGTGGTATTATTATTTGTACTCTGATAAGTAAATCTTGCCTGAAGACCATCCTGACTCAAGCAGAGGTCTCTCCTCTTGTCCACATCTGTTCAGTGTGCCTGAGCTCAGAGATGCCCCATAGGATCCAAACTTGCATGCTCCGCCGCCAACATCTTCCACCTGTCCATCCATCTTTCTTCTACATTGCTTTGCCCCACACTATGAACATCCTTGAGACTCCTCGAGAAAAGTATCACTAAAATAAAAATCTCTCTTCACACATTACCCAAAGAATGCTTTCTGAGACTTTAGTACAGCTGAAGTCAGGAACGGACAAGAGTTTTCAGCTCTGCCACAGTCTTCCAGAGCTGGTGTCATGTGCACACAGCCCACAGTGACTATTTTACTGTCTATAACTCTTAGAACCGCTCTGTGTTTGCCTATCCAAATGCTCCACGGACTGCACACGTCAACAGGACCAGGAGTGATGTCTGTACCCCTCGCTGTTCTCATTTCCTTAGCAATCCTACAATAAATTTTACCAACCAACAACAACAACAACAACAAAAAAAAGCCAAGGAAGCAACACTCAGGAGGATAAAACAAAAATCACAAAGTTGTCACAACAGACTAAGTAGCTCCCCCCCGCCAGGCTAGAATAGGGTCTCTGAAGTCATTTTATTTAATTTCAAGTTTTCCTTTAAAAAATTATGAGCACAGTTATATAGCACAAACTTGAGCGAAAAGAAAGCAAAAGATATTAGCATCAAAGTCAAGGTCAAGCCATGTCCTTTCCACGTTCCATTTATGAAAATCTTCACTGCAAGGCAAAGCCCAGGACACAATATGATCACACCCTCTCAGACCAGGGAATTTCTAGAGCACGTTCTCAATTTCATTTCTTTCTTTCTTTCTTTCTTTCTTTCTTTCTTTCTTTCTTTCCTTCTTTTTTTTTTTTTGATCATTTAGTTCAGGAACGTTTGTTTACATGCTTATTATTATTTTGAGGCAAGGTCTCATGTCTCCATTTCGTCTCAAACAATGGTTTCTCTGCGCTCACTGTTAAGGACAAAAAGAGAATGGGGTGAGAAGAATCGCTGTGCAGTGAAGGGTTACTGACTTATTCATCTTTCAGATGGAGAAAGTATGTGTGAGACTCTGCATTGAGAGGTTTTCACACCCTTCAGACACCTGTAGCAAATTATGTTGGCAATAAAAAAACATTCAAGGCCCAGGCCAAAATAATGGATAAACACATGATGATAATAAAAACTGTCTTGATATTACCAGAATTGTGGTGAGTTTTATTTTATGGGCAACTAAGTTTTACACAAAATATAAATGTTGTTTTACATGAATATCAAAAATCATGAGCAAGTAGTGCAAAACTATAACTTGTTTTTGCATTTTCCTTTTTTTTATTTATTTTTTTTATTTTTTTATTTTTTTGTTTATTTTTTTTCTTGCTGATTTTTTAAAACTATAACTTGTATCACTTGGGAAACTGAGGCAGGATTATGGATTCAAGGCCACCTTGGATGACAGAAGTGAGACTGTCTCAAACAGAACAAAATCCACGCATAAATTGGCAAAAAAATCAGGAGTGGTTGATCCACTACTGGTTGCAGCCACTAAAGCAATAAGGGCAGAGAGGTGACCAAACCTACAGACTACACCAAGGTACAAGAGAAATTTAAAGCAAGCTCCAACGGGTCCTCCACATCTCCTCAAGCTGGCAGGAATGTTGATGGCCATGCTAGCTGACCCCCAAGTGAATGGTGACAGACCACACTGTCAGGTCACAGCTTAGGGGCCATCTGTACACAGAACTGAGAGGGACCGTGGACACTCTTGTGTGCGTTCATCATCTTACACAAGAAGACACAGACACCTTGAAAGATGAAGTGTCTTCAGGAGGACACCTCCTCAGGAGCAGCCGCGGCAGCTCTTGGTCCTCAGAATGCAGCCAGGGTAGCCCAGCATGGCGCCCCACAGTAGCTGACTGAGAACACAGTTGGGATTCGGCATCTTACAGTGAGGTCCTGTCATGGCTAACCCTCACCTCCCCTCCTCTACGCAGCAAAGCTCATTTTAGCAGCAACTGCAATGCAAAAACATATAAAAACTGACCAGAAAGAAACAGAGAGTGAAAAATATTAGGGTCCGGGGTACAGCCCAGTGGTAGAGTCCTCCTGTACAAAACATGTACAAAGTCCTGGGTACAGCCCCCACACTGCAACAAAACAAAACTCACCTTTATTAAGCTGTGGTTTAATCATGTGTTGGAAGTAAAGTATATGATCAAATTACACCAAGTAAAATAATAAAAATTTATTACATTACAAAAAAGTAAAAACGCACAAAATTACATATTCACTATTCTTATTTCTACATAGCAGATCCAGGCTGGTGGGAAAACTTTTGTTAACAGTCCCTCAGGTGACCAGTAAATGAAAGCTCACTGACACAGCGCACTTGTGGGATCCAAGTTGGACAGCGACCAAACCACACCGCTCGGATTTCACTCAACTTCTTGATCTGGCTTTCAATTTTAAAACAATAAAATATTACCAATAAATCTTAAGTTTTAGGATACGGTTGAATAGAATTTTGTAAAGGTTAAAATTTATAATGCTCAAACAAACATCTTACACCTCGTAATTTATAACTCTCAGTGTTTTAAATGTTAGATCCAAGTGATCACAGAAAAAAGAGACCTTCAACTTGAGGGTGTAGCTCAGGGACAGAGCATGCGCCTAGCAGGCGTGACGCAGCCCTGGGTCTGAGCCCCAGCTATGGGAAAAAGATGATAACAACAGAACTGAAGTGTCTCAGATTCTACTTTCCTTAGAGCTTGTAAATGCTACATAATCATTGTTGATTTTATAATTGCTATGAAATTCAGCTATATGCGGCACTGCGGGTCTCGTGAGGACACCACACTTAACTCAAAGTGAATTTTTAAGCCACCCTATTCTTTGGACCTTGCACTCCAAGCAGACAACTGATCATTTTTGTTGTTGCTGTTGTTTTAAAATTCAGGGCCAGGGGGCTGGAGAGATGGCTCAGTGGTTAAGAGCATTGCCTGCTCTTCCAAAGGTCCTGAGTTCAATTCCCAGCAACCACATGGTGGCTCACAACCATCTGGATTGAGGTCTGGTGCCCTCTTCTGGCCTGCAGGCATACACACAGACAGAATATTGTATACATAATAAATAAATAAATATTTAAAAAAATAAATAAATAAATAAAATTCAGGGCCAATCAAAAGAAATAGGTTGGAAATTTGCAGGATGATTAGCAGCTCTGCCGCGGGCTTCTGGGGACGGGGTTGTGGTGTCAGGGACACTCCTACTGGACTCCCTTGGAGAATGTAGCATCATGTGAGCGAAACCAAGAGGTACCCATCTCAAACACGCATGCGCAGATATTTTAAATGCATACATTAGTTTTTCATAGCGTATATCCTCGTCTGTGTGATGAGGGTAAGAGTTAGGAATGGCTGTACCTTCCTTCTCATGGCTCCTTGAGGCCTGGGACTCTGCTGGAGCAGCGGCTTCAGCGGGAGAGCTTAAAGGAAAAGAGCCATGGCATCTAAACTGTAAGATAGAAAACCCAAGAAGGAGGCGTGGCATGACCTACGTGGCCCGGGCAGAACATGCCGGGAGGCTGCTCTCTATCTTTCCACCCAGAAAGTAGCTTCTCCTTCAAGAGACTGAGACGAAGAGCAGACAGGCCAACAAGGGCACCAAGCAGAATTCCAAAATGGCCAATGCACCGCTAATGCTCCCTGCTCCCTGCCCAGAAAGCTGGCAGGGACAGGAAGCTCAAACTCGCGGCAGCCCAGCGAGCCCTGGTCTCCAACACTTTGTCCGGTTATCGACCAAAGGTATACACCACTATATACTAAGTACCAAAAATGTATTTGTTGAATGAACATATTTTAAACCTCAACTGCTATAAAAGACCTAAGGATGCCAAGGAGCACATTAAATCCCAAACGTGCCTGCATCTGAGGACAGACATCAATCTATTGTTTCGGAAGAACTGACACTAAAAGCATTTGCTGAGGCAGAACTCTCTCAAGAGTGGCTTGTTTATAAAAGCATGTGGAAACCACACACTTCCCCTCCTGATGCCTGAGGACTGCCCATCACCACGGGGGTCAGCTCTGCGCACTGTGTAATGAGTGGGAAGGCAAGTCGTAGAGCGCAGGATTAAGGCAACTCCTATTTTCCGGACTGCTCTGAACTCCATCTATCTGCAAAGTCCTCTGGGAAAGGGTTTGCTCCTCCCACCGGCTGAAAGCTGAGTGAGTCCCACACTGAGAAGGATCAGGAAGATGATGACTTTGTCATGAAGGATGACACAGCAGAGCAGGAGCGTTGGGGGCAAGAGCAGACATAGCCTCCCAATGGTCCACAGAGAGTGGATGGGCCACTCCCACCCGCAAAGGGCAGGAAGGTGGACAAGCAAGGCAACACTTCAGAGAGATGCGAATTTGGCCTTAGAAGCCTCAGTAGTGCGGGAGGAAAAGTTATAGAGAAGACAAGAGTAGAGCACATCAGAGAACATCCTGCAACCCGAGGCAGTAGCCTGAACACAGGAAGATAAGGAACTCTGGGAGATGGAGCAGAAAGTGAAGATAGAATGTGAGTGGCCTTGTAGATGTCCCAGGAGGTAAAAGCAGTCAGCAGTGGCCCCTGAATAGGAAGAATCACAATGCATTCCTCAGCAAGACCACCTTGAGAATCTACTCTTTTAGATGGGATCCTCCATCAACACAGAAGAGGGAAGGAAACAGTGTTGAGACAGGGACCCCATTTAAGAGGAGACATCAGAGACTGGACTGCTTCAGAGAGGAAAAAAAAAACCCGCACTGTCCTAAGGCAGATCTGGTTGAAAATCTCAAACTCGGGATGCATCTTTTCCAGAATACCATTCCATTCCGTTCCAGAATGGTCTTCGGGGCAAGATGCGGACAGTGAAGTCAGCCACCCAGAAGAAGGTGAAGGGCTCGTGTGAACTTCCCTATAAACCATTTATAGATTTTTAAACTTAAAGATGTTCAGTTGCACAAGGATATATTATGCACTGCCCATACCCTCCCAGAGGCCCCTAGTTTCCCTTCCTCCACCCTCTCCCACTAGTCCCCTGTGATCCTCTGGACAGTCTGTTCTAGTTTCAGGCCATAAACACATACATGATCTTACATAAAACTGAGAAATCTGAGAAAACATACGACAGTTGTCGTTCTGAGCCTGGCTTAATTCATTTGACAAGGTTATTTCCCATTTCATCCATTTTCCTGTTAGCAGCACAATCGCATTCTTTCTTAGGGCTGAAAAGGGGCCATTTTCTTCACCCATTTTTATGCCAGTTTTTGGAACAGTGTGCACTACAATGATAGAAAGACATAAGAAAAGGCCCAGAGAGAGCTGGAGAGACGGCTCAACACTTAAGAACGTTTGCCCCTCCTTCAGAGGACAGCAGTTGGGTTCCCAGCACCCACACTGGCATATCCTACAACTCCAGAGCCAGATCTGATGCCCTCTGCTGGCTTCTGAAGACAAGTGCACATGTGCACACACAGAGAGAGAGAGAGAGAGAGAGAGAGAGAGAGAGAGAGAGAGAGAGAGAGAGAGAGAGAGTAAAATACATAGTTAAATAAAAAGAGACACAGTAGAAAGAACAGAAATGCCATTTAAAAATGGCCATTTGATAACTCAGCAAGACTTGGTAGCAGAGTTTCAAAGCGGTAAGACTTTCTTGTGACAAACCCAGAATAATCAAATGCATAGCAACAAAATGCCGATTGGTGGGCAAGGGACAAAAGGAATGGGAGAAGATGTTCTTTGCCAGATAAAAAGGTTTTAGGGGGCAGGTTACCCCACAGTATGAACACACTGCCACTGAACTGTGCACTGACAAGGTTGAGAGGGTAAAGTCTGTGTTATCTGTGCTTCTTAACTGATAAAAAGAAAAGGAGGAATAAGTCTATCCATAGCAAACAAGATGGGAGATGCAAGGCGTGTGGTCCGTTATGCGCTAGACTCCCTTGTCTCCGTTTCTGGACAAACCTTGAAGGGGAGCATGCTCCCATCTCACAGACAAGGAAACAAGGCTTGTGAAACTGCTGACGCTGATAGAGTCAAGACTTCTACTGTGATCGACGGGGTTTTTTGTTGCTTGTTTGTTTTTTCAGCATTGGGGCTCCAAAGCCAGGTCCCACACATGCTAGGCAAGAGCTGTGCCCCAGACTGCTCTTGCCCTTTCGTCAGTCTCCTTCTCTAGCCATTCTAACTTAGATACCTCCCTACAAATGCTTCCAGTACAAACCTCAGACAAACGCTAGAAATACTCTTTGAAGCTAAATCACTGCAGGGAGAAAATGTTTCTAGTCTGTTCCCTGAACACACTCATCCCACTCAACTGCTGTGCTGCCTTTAATCTCTTCGAATACAATGCAAAGTCTGTTTTTTTAAAACTCAAGTGTTATGTACCAAGAAGGTGGGAGAGCTGTTCTCAAACATACAGTATGCAAACAAAGGCTAAATTGAAACCTGTAAGACATTCAGTGGGTACGGCTTAAAGTGCTTATGCTCAGTATTCATCTAATGTCCAGAGGACACCCTATAAAATACCCGCCAAAAGATGGAGGTGGTGACAGACCACCTGCAATGGAATCACAAGTGCCAAACAGCAGCCAGAACCTTGCCCCTGCCAAACGCACTGATGTTAAACACCAGCACCTTATCGCAGACTTGCAAACCACGTTAGCTCTGTGCACGACAGGTCACTGCAGCAAAGGGAACGCAAACAAGCCACAGCCATGACCGTGAGACCAATAGAAAAGTAAACACCCACACTGATAGTGCCTTGCAAAGACACTACCCAGTTGCACTTGATTGTTCTATGGGGCGCAATCTTCAGTCTTACTGGGCGAACAACACATCCTATGAACAACAGCAGAGCTCTCATTCCTGCAGAAACCGGCCACAGCGCTGTCATTCTCAAGTAAATATGACCCATGTTATGCCATCCTAATTTGAAAATATTCAAAATACTTTAAGATCAAAAGGGGCATGGATTTCTTAAGACTAGATATTATTTAAAAAAAAAAAACTGAGTGTTCTGTCTGTATGATCGCCTTTATTCCAGAAGAGGGCACCAGATCCCACCATGGATGCTTGCGAGCCATCATGTGACTGCTAGGAATTGAACTCAGGACCTCTGAAAGAGCAATCAGTGCTCTTAACCACTGAACCATCTCTCCAACCCCCAAGACAAGACATTCTTACTGTCATTTCTAATAACAGCACCCCAAAATATCAAAACCAATGTTGTCCACATCACAATAGCTCAAAACCACGAGGAATCGTCAACTTAGCATGAAGTCACCTGTAAAATGGCAAGTGGCAAAGGAGAAGTTGGATGGATGATTTGAGACTGGACAGACACTGTGAATTCAAACTCACCCCAGGGTGCCATCTCAAAAAGGCACCTTCCTACACACAGCTCTTAAACATCACAGGCCGGTGACATAAGACACCCATTTGGCTCCTGAGCAAATACCAGCACTGTGTTGCAGCAGCTTCTTATCTTATCAATCATATGACATGTGACAAAAAAGCAAGAACCTTTATTGTACCAATGAAACAACCAAAGACAACACCAAACAAACAAAAGCTTGTGGTCCCCAGAAAAGGAACTAGAATCGTTTGCATGTCAACAGGTGATGGGACATTTCCAGCTTGGTCACTATTTTTCCAAGTGCATGCATTACCAATTTTAAGGGGTAAAACATTGAGAATATGTGTCTCTCAGCGTTGTTGATATAGGCTTAATGTACATGTCAAAAGCCACCAGGGACCTTGGTGAAATCAGAAGCCTCACTCCTGCCCAAGAACACAACAGAGGATCCCACATAGGAGGATCTGCTTCCTGGGAAATACTGAAATACTCTGTAAATGGCCCCATGACCATTGCACAAAGTACTGATGGCACATATTAGGACATATGCTAATCCAAACACGATGCTTGGATAAATGCTTTGTCATGGCGGCTACAGAGGTTTATGGTTGATTTCTTGCCATTTCTGTCTTTGTAAGATTAGGGCCACAACCTAGTATCAGGGTCTGGGAGTCACAGGAAGCTTTGGTATCGAGGGAAGCCTTTATAGACACGGCACCCATGGGCTTGAAAGGTTCTCCAGGTGAACTGTCCCCTTTCTAGTAACAGTTCTATTGCTGGGAAGTGACACCATGGCCAAGGCAATGCTTACGAAAGCAAGCATTTAACTGGGGACTTGCTTACAGCTTCAGAGCGTTAGTCCATGATCATCACGTAGGAGGCAGGCAGGCATGGTGCTGGGGTAGCAGCTGAGAGCTTTATATCCACTGCTAACAGGAAGAGGGGAAACAACAGTGGCCCGGCATGGGCTTTTGAAACCTCAAAGCCTACCCCAAATAACACACCTCCTCCAACAAGGCCACACCTCCTAATCCTCTCTAAACCGTTCTACAGATTAGGAACCAAATACACAAATATATGAGCCTATGGGGACCATTCTCATTCAAACCACCACACCCTTGGAGGCTGATGCTCCTGTGAGGGCCACATAAGTTTCAAGCATTGCAAGTTGTGGGATGTGTATACTCATGGCCACATTTCATACAACCGAGTGGAAAATGGTCAATAATAAACTAAAAATGAGAGTTCTCTGCTATATTATCATTTTATTTGGAGTTGCCTGACTTTACAATTTTGCAATTGTCTTAATTAGGGTTTCTGTTGAGGCAAAGAAATGTCATGACCAAAAAGCGAGTTGGGAAGGAAAAGATTTATTTGGCTTACACTTTCCAGATCATAGTCCATTATTGAAAGAAGTCAGAACAGGAATTCCTGGAAGTAGGAGCTGATGCAGAGGCCATTGAGAGGTGATGCTCACTGTCTTGTTCCTCATGGTTTGCTCAGCCTGCTTTCTTATAGAATCCAGAACCAGCAGCCCAGGGATGGCACCATGGGCTGGGCCCTCCCCCTCACTGATCACTCATTGAGAACATGCCTTACAGCTGGATCTCATGGAGGCCTTTCCTCAACTGCGGCTCCTTCCTCTCTGATGACTATAGCTATGTTAGTACAGCAGTGATCGGCTTACGAATTTATCTGGGTAAGTCAAATCAAGTCCTCTGAACAGACACAACTGTGGTTTCCCTTCTTCCTTTTCATATCATTTGGTGTCTTAAAATTACTTCTCCCATCAGCTGTGGATAAAGCCCAACAGTCAGGCCTTTGCGGGGGGCGGATGATTATTGTATAACTATATAAATCCCAGTCACATGCCAAAACTCGGCCTCTATATTATGGCCTTTACATGCACGGCAAAGAGGAGGTGGGGGGGGGGAGGTTAAGAAAAGAGAAGAAAAGGCAAACGTCCTGCTGTCTGGTATAGAATGAAAGGGGTGTAGAATGAAGCTGCGAGACAGCTGACAGGCAACACAGAGGTGCTGAGAGAAGCTAATGTTTCCACCGGCCCCTGGCATCCTCATTCTAGGAAATAATTTAATTTGCTCTGGCGAAATAGCACTAGAATGATTAATGAAGCCTCATTTAAAGGTACCATTAAAAGCTAACCCGAGACAGTTCTAACAAGGACAGGTGCCGGAGAGCAGGGATGATACTACTGAGAAGCAGCCCACTACTGCCAAAGAGCGAGCTCTGTTCTCAGAGGGCAGGAGTTTCGGGACTCACTCCACATTCCGGACGGTGACGCTTTCAGATACGCCACCACTTACGGGAGGAAATACAGAAGTGTAATACTTTATTGGGTAATTTAAAGAACATGTCTTAGTAAAATGTCTTAGTAACATGTCTTAGTAAAATGGACTCTCCTATTAAGAATCTAGATCAGTCTGGAGACAGGTGATCACTGGCTAAAAGCACTGGTTGCTCTTCCAGAGGACTCAAGTTCAAGTTCCAGCACCCACAACCATCTGCGACTGCAGTCCCAGAAGGTCCAACACCCTCTTCTGGACTCTGAGGGCACCAGGCAGGCACATGGTACCCAGACATACACAAAGATAAAATATTTGTACACATAAAATTTAAAAAAAAAATTAAATTTCAGATTAAATACTACGCACATTTCTGGATCCCTTTGGAATATTAAGCAGAGTCTAGGATGCCATGAAATGGATAAGAAAAGAAGAAATAAAGAGGACAGGGCAGGAGCCAAGCTGGGTGGCATATGCATACATTCTAGCTACTGAAGAGGTTAATGCAAGAGGGTCAGTCATTTGAGGCCAGCCTGGGCAACTTAGTGGGACACTATTTCAAAATAAAAGGTATGTAGTGCTGCCCCATAGAGCACTTGCCGATTCCTGATCAGGACCTGGGTTCAATACCTGGTGCCAGCAAGAATTAGAGAAAGAGTTTCTCACCCATCCTAAGACTCTACTTATCTGCCTGGACTGGGCTTGAGCTTTTAACCAGTCTATAGTGAAGAATCTTGCTGGGTGTTCTGCTGCAGAGCAGGAAGTGACAGTGAACTTAACATAACCTTATATAACCTTGTTCTTCCAGCACACCAAAAGGAAGAATCAGTTTCATGATTTAGCAATTCATGCACATGTATATGCACATAGACAAACACATACACACATACATACACACACATACACTCACTCACTTACTCCCCACCTTTCTTATGCTCTCAACATAGCCTGGTCAGGTATAGCATGTGCAGGCTAAAACTGGATATACTGAATATATATACATATATATATATTAAGTATACTTGTATTTACATAATAAATCTGTAACTAATTATGTTTAAATAGCATATAGGTAAATAGATTAAATCTACACACAGAGAGAAGACCCCAATGTCCCAAATCTGTCAAGTTATTCTTTAGCCCACGGTTATTCTCTAGACAACATACGCCCTTGAACAAGTCATACTCAAATCCACTTGTTGTTTCCCCAGATCATCAAGTTACTGGATTAACAAAGAAAAGAATGAGACATGAATGGCCAAATAGAATAACAGCGTTGATTACTAACACAAGGAAGTAGCTGCAGTTAGTTGCCTTCTGGTCAAGCTCTTAACTGCAGTATGAGGATTCCTGCTCTACAGACAGAGGATGTTGGAGATCTCTCCAGTAGAGTTCATGCATCCCCACATAAGACAGCGACTCTCCCTCACAGCACACTGCCAGAGGTGGCCCCATGCACCTCTGGCCGCCCCAGTAGGTCTAATACTGAGGGGAATCGGGGATTTCTGTTACTGTGAGGTCAAGCCCCCGTTTTCAATACACTGTTCAAAACAATTCCAAAGAGAACAAAACACAGAAGCAAGAGAAACCATGAGTGCTCTTCCCGCCGCTGACATTTGAACCTAGAAGCATGTATGTCTACCCACCCACTCAAAGTCCCACTCTGTGTATCCTCAGGGAACCTCCTTCTCTTCCAAGGCACCCGGCGGACGACCTTGTCCCTGCTCCTTGTAAAAACCTTTGCTGGCTATGGGCAGACCCATACCTGAAAAGATAAACTTTGCCACCACACTCCACTGCCTCCCATGTCCCTCTATAATCAGACTCGGGGTGGCTGTGTTCTGAAGCAAAAGTGGCCCCCATCTTCTCCAAGGAAGGGGAGCAGCCCCACTTGACACAGACTTACAATGCAGGGCTCTACAGCAAGGCTTAGAAGAGACTTATCCCCAGGGCTTATGCTGCCATGTCCCTAACTAAAATCCCTCAGCCGTAGCTGCTGTTGGTAGCTCGACACTGGAGTCGCCCTCGGCACTTGGTCCTGTAGGGTGTGGCTGGAGGGGAAGTGTTACAGGGAAGCACCCAGTGAATTGCATCCTCCAAACAGATGAAGCCCTAAACATGTTGATATTTGCGGCTGGGGCCTTTGGAAGACAAATGGCTTAAATGAAGCCATGAGGGTGTCACTTCCAGTGGCAACAGCTGGGAGAAAGCACATTTCTCTTTTCTGAGCCACCGGGCCCAGTATATGACACTTGGCTCTGGCAGCCTGGGCTGACAAATTCAAGGTGGCAGCAGCACCCACCCCTCCATCTGTCTCTCTGCTTATGACTCTGTGCTTCGGCCTGCGTCTCTAAGCCAGGTGGATTTATGGGTTATTTTACCTAATTTCAATGACACTGATCCTCCCATAAAGAGGAACTATGCAATGAACGCACATCAGAAATGATGGCACTATTGCACAGATGCCCGCAAACAAAAGTCAGAATAGACGCATCTGCTCTGAATCCACGCTCGCCGAGGCCTTTATCTAGGTGCAGCAAAAGGAAAGCAACTAAGTCTGATAAGATAGTCACAGACATTCAAAACAACTGAGCACGCAGACAAATAAATCCACAGGGCTTAACTGAGTATCTTAGCAAATGCACGCCAAGGGTTGAGACATGGCGACAATACCGTGTACAGATATCTAAACACAAGGGTAAAGATTTGTGTTGACAAGTTATACTGAGGGATTTTATACCTAAAATCCAAATGTTTGGAGACCGCTGATACAGAGAATTTATGTGACTGCATGGGGTCCCACAATATATCACCCCAAATACAACATCCCATACTGGCCTTCTTCATTTCTAGCTATAGACACTGACTCGGAGGCTGTGCTTTGATAAATTTATTCTGCTGGTGAAGTGAACAGGCAGGGCGTCCAAACAAGCTTTCCTTGATACCCCTTTTCTGACCTGGAAAGATACCACAGGAAGATCAGAGGATTCAGTCACCCAAGTTGGACGGATCACCCTGCAGCTGTCCCCTAGAGAAACCTCATCTGCATCTTAAGACAGCTGTGCACCATCTTCCACCAGCCTCCCACAGCCCACACCCCTCCCAAGAGCAAGTCCCTGTCCCTTTGTTTAGCTGTTCAATATTTGGCCGCTTGTGTCCCTCCTGTGAAGCCTGTCCTCTGTGCCTGGTCCCCAAGTTTTTGCAGGTGCCTTTATAATGGCTTTCTGTCCCTTGCAAATCTGCCTATTGTTGATACATTTCACACACTAAAATCATCAACACTTCAGAAAGAGAGACGAGATCAAGGAGTTGGCTCTCAAAAGCCTGAAGGCTGAAACTGACCAATGCGCGGCGGCTCTCCAGAGCCATTCAAGCAACGGTTCACACAGCAAGTCCTGAAAAGACAGAATAATGCACCTGAATGGCTAGCAATGTTTTAAGTTCAACCTCCAATCATTTGATCGCCTCAAATATAAAACAAGATGACCAGCTGAAAACCTCTGATTTATGTTGCGGAGCTGGCTCTCACTAGAGAGAAAAGAGTGGGTCAGCATTTGAATCTACCCTGACCTCATGGTTTTCAGGAACTTTCTCGATAAAACATTCCAACAATGGTCAGACTCCCCTTTTGTTCTCTCTGAGTGCTGTCCTGGAAAGGGCTGCTGATTCGGTTTCTAAGAGCGCATCGGCTATGTGCTGAGGAGCCACAGACGGCACCGCAGGCTCTTCGGTGCGGTTTTTCAGAAGGTGGACCCAAGATCTAAGACCGAACGCTGGCCACAGCAGAACTGGTCATGGTCTAAGTGCTGAGGCCTCCTCTAGCCTCTGTACACCCAGACCAGATGTCCGGCATGCAAACTGTGGGCAGGGAGCTTAGGGGAGACTCTTGGACACCAGAGAGCAAGTGTTCTCCCATCGACTTAGTACAGCAATCTGGGGAGACTTTGCTCCTTTATTTTGTCTTTTTAAGAAAAACTGTTGGTTTTTTTTTTTTTTTTTTTTTTTTTGCACTCCACATGTGTGAGTGTGGGTACATGCCTGTGGCCTGTGAGTGCAGGTTGCAGAGATGTCGAAGGCGTATTTTCCCCAGAGCTGGAGTTACAGATGTTTGTGGGCCACCCAACATGGATACTGAGAACTGAACTCAGGTCTTCAGAGAAAGCAGGCCATGCTCTTAACCACTGAGTCATCTCCAGTCCCAAGGTGCAGCTCTTTTCTCTCCTCTGTTCTAAAGTTCTGTTTCCACCCTTGTTTTAACAAAAGACCCAGGCATCTGACAACCCGTCCAGCAGAAAGATGAGAGTTTGCTATCCTTATTCTCCTACATTATTTCTGGGGGGTTCAACTTTGAGTTTATTATTCTTGCTTTTTTCTTAATCTTGAGAAAATCATAGACTTGTGGAAATGTACAAAAGACACAACAGAATAGCTGTCTGCCTTTCTTTTCACTGCACTTTCCTGGTGTCAACATCTGGTGAGCACCTGACAGGAGAGCCAGACAGGAGAGACACTAGTCTGCTTTGCCTATCAGACTTTTGAAACAATGAACCTTAAAGACTGAAAGTTTCCCCAGGCATCCTGTGCTAAGGAATGGAAAGGCTGAAGCCATTGTGCTGGACAGAGGAGGAACTTGCCTTCCAAAAAATGATTTCCCACATTCCTGACAATTTACCAGAGTACCTCACAGGACAGACCACAGCCAGAGCAAGGACAAGAGGGATCAGCGATCAGTATGCAACCATGCCTTGATTAGTACTGCTAATTCTGCATACCCCTGGTCCTCTGTTAAACCCTAACAACTTGTCAGCGCCCTGAAGATGGACATGGTGGACAATGGATCCCTTTGGTCCTCTTCCTCATGTGATTATGTTGAATAAATCTCATGTCTACTAGTCTCTTTAATTGATATACTGGGGACAGGTGGGTAAACCTTGATTACTGGGGCTAGAGCCCAGGCTATTAGCCTCCCAACTCTGGTAACGACCCCACCATCACCACCACAGCAGACGGTGCAAAGGAAGAAGACCATCACACACACTGCATCATGCTCTAGCATAGGTTCTTCTCGGAGCTCGGCGGGAACCTTCTCCTCCTGCCTTAATCCCCATCTCTCTTTGGTTTCCTCAAACTCTGGTTAAATTTTCACTTCTTTTCGATTAATGAACCTCTGATTAATTCAGCAAGACTAAGATACGATTTTAAGACTGCAGAAAACAAAGAGTTTGTAGAATTCTGCCAGCCTAGAGGGAAGAGTGAGTTCAAGAACAACCTGGGCTATAGAGTGACAACATGTCTCAAATTTAAAAAGAAGGGGAAGGGTGAGGAGGGAGGTGAAGGGGAGGGGAGAGGAAAGAGGGGAAGGAAGAAGAGAAGGGAAAGGAAGGAGAGAGAAGGGAAGGGGGGGAAGCAAGAAGGGAAGGGAAAGGCCTTGGGAAAGGAAGGGCAGTAAAATAGGTCAGGGATCCAGATTCTCAAACAGAATGGCTTTGCCTGTCTATGAATAGGAGCCGCACAGAGGTTGCTTTGGTTCCATTATGCACCCACACAAAGGTCAACTTGATAAATATCACCACCAAAGTCTATTCTCCCAGACATTTGCCATTTCCTTAGAAACATCAAATACTTAACTAGCCCAAGGCTGCCATGCTTTTTTGTTCCTTTTTCTAAAAATACAGCTCAAGACAACTTAGGCATCTAGTGGTTTCCTGAAATACATGATGCCAAGCACCGGATAATTTCAATATCTCCAACTGTAAGATACCTCAAAATCCTGCCCCAGGCATAAATCAGATAACACTTTAATTACCAGACTTCCCTGTCAATTCTTTGCTGTTAGTGTATACAAAAATAAATGTTCCTGATCTATTATGATGTTCCTACTTGTTGGGTCTCATGAGGCCTGGACATGAGGCCCATTGTAATTTCCTAAGCCTAACTTGAGTTTGGTGAGGCCTAGTGTAACTTCCTGAGCCTAGCTAGAGTTTGGAAACCTGTCTCTGACTATCTGACCTAGGTCCATCTCCGCCTAGCCACCACTAACATGGCAGAGTATTATTAGCCCTTGTTCCTTGCTCTGTCTCAGTCCATCCTAAGCTTCTCCACTCCCCCCCCCATCTCGTCTATATAAGCCTACATCTGCCTAATACCATTAAACAAGATCCCAACTCAGTGTGTATGTTTCTCCCCAGTGGCTAAGGGGGGAGGTCTGGGTCATTCAAAACTTACCATCCAGCTCAGCCCCAGGGAGAGTCTGGCAAGTTCGGCCCTGCCCCGCTCTTTCTGCCAGAGAACCCGGCACCTACTCAAGAAACCTTCTGATTTGGAGATTAACCAAGAATATGTGACTCTCAAGTAAGAACAGCAGAGACAGAGATGAGACCTCCAGGGGGCCTGAAGATGTGTTCAACATAAGCAATGAATCAATGAGTTATTTTATCTTCCACAAACTCAGTGAGTACAGCTGTCCCCGGTCAGAAGCACATAAGCTTTGCGATTTATTTGTTTATTTGCACGTGTGTGTGTGTGTGTGTGTGTGTGTGTGTGTGTGTATACACATGACACATGTGGAGGCCAGAGGCTGGGTGTCAACTTCAATCACTGTTTTTTGACACATACATCTCATTAAACCTGGAGTTCACTTTTTGGCCAGACTAGCTGGCCAGCAAACCCTGGGACCCTCTTGTTTCTGCCTCCCCACCACCGGAATATTGAACACCAACACTCATATATGCATACCCATATGCCCACAGACGCCAGGAGTGTAGGATTCCCTGGAGCTGGAGTTACTGACAGGTGCAAGTCCCCCTGATGTGGGTGCTGAGAACAAAACTCGGGTTCTCCGCTCTTAGCCACCGAGTCATCTTTCTCTCTCACAAACCTGACTCTACGTGAGTGCTACGGACCCCATCTCAGTCAGTGAGCACTGAGATAAGTGAGTCATAGCCCCTGTGTGTTTGTTTTTGAGACACCTTGTGTAGCCCAGACTGGCCTGTGTCTGCTACACGCCTGAGGATGACCTTCAATGGATCCTCCCACCAGCACCGCCTGGATGCTGAGATTACAGCCATGCAGCACCACGCCAGGTTTGTTCCACGCAGAAGACCTAACCTCTGTGCCTGCTTGGCAAACTCTAGAAGGATCTGCACCCCCGACTCCTTTAAATAATAATCTTTTGGAAATCAACAAAAGAATTAAAAAGATTTTGGTAGTATTTCCCTACTAAATAATAAGCAGGTTTAACAGAAACCAGATTCTGACTAAATTTTGTAGCTTAAAAATTTAGAGAATTCTTTATCTTCATAGCACCCAGTGTCACTGGCTCTAGTACCATACACACTTACCATCTGCACCACAGTGTACCTACAAGTGGACCACTAAAGGTTACTATGTTCTCTCCATCTCTTATGACAAGCATACTCTCTGTGACATTTAGGTCCCAGCATATGGGTTAAACACCCCTCACCAAAATAGCTATTTCTGATCTGGCTTGCTCACTTGTTTTTTTTTTTTTTATTTGTTCTGTTTTGTCTTTCTTGGACTTGGGAATATCAGCATAGACACAATGAGATTTTTCTGAGTCTAAACATAGAATCTATTTGTGTCTCACATGTATCGCATGCTTTGGAACCCGCCAGTAACTGTACTGGATATCTTTGCTGTGCCTATGTGTAGATGGTGATCCACCAGATGAGGTTACATGTAGAATTTTCTATTTCTGATATCATGTCAATTCTTAAAAAGTTTCAAATTTTTGAGAAGTTTTTATTTTTATTTCATTTTGGATTCTCAAATTAGGAATGCCTAACCTGCTTTTTAAAAATGATGATCCTATATACACCCAGCACCCAGTGCTCAGTTCTTCTCTCTAGACAGATGAGACTCTATTTTAAACTTACATTGGCAAAGACAGCAATATATTTACATTAAATAGAAAGCAATTTTCCCCTAAGACAAAGCAGCCTGATGAAACACGCTAATCTGACAAAGCTCACCTGCCCTCCTGCAGAATGCTGCTCACTGAAACACCCACCTGAAATGAATGAGTCACTCCAAACCCAAATGAAGTAACTAGAACTTTCACTGAAGATCTGACTCTGACATGAAAACTCCTTACAGCTTAGAAAGCCAGAATTCCAGATGACACACATTAATAGCCACAGAGAAAGAAGACATGGTGCTGACTGTGGGGCACGAACATTGTTCATCATTCCTTTGGAAAAATCATGCCAAGACATATAAAACTTAAGAGCTATCATCACATCCCTCTACAGAGCAAGTTTTCGTTACGCTTTAATTTAAATAAACTACACAAGAGGATGTGGTACCATTCATGGGAAATGCCTGACACAGGGGAACATAAAGTAGATTAGTGGTTATTTAGGTGTGGAGGGCGAGGGAAGAGGCAGAGGGGAGACAGAAGGATGACAGATAGATGATACAGTGAGGAAGAAGGATGATTGACAGGTGATGGTACAGGGAGAGAGAAGGCTGACTGACAGATGGTACAGTTTCTTCTTCAAGTGGCATAAATGGTCTAAATTTTACAATTACAATGGTTACACAATTCCATAATTAAACAAAAACATCACCGAGCTATAACTTTAGGTGTCTCAAGTATGCACGTAAATGTGTAAAGGAGATGAGAGTGTACGCCAGAGAAAGGAGATCTTGTTGGGTGCACAGTCCTCCCTAAGTATAAGAACACTGAAACGTCCCATCGATTACCATCCACTTCTTTTTGTTTGTTTTGATTTGTTTGGTTTTGAGACAGGGTCTCAATATGTAGCCCTGGTTGTCCCAGACATCACTATGAAGATCAGGCTGGCCTCAAACTCACAGAGATCCACCTGCTTCTGCCTCCTAAGTGCTGGGATCAAGGGCGTACGTCACCATGCCCAGCTTGACCATTAATTTCTACACAATGACGAAAATCATTGTCCTCTTAGGTGAGACCCAGGCCTAGGAGAAAGGTGCTGCTTCAAAGCTGACCACCATGGTGACGATGCTGATTCCCTGGCTTCCTGGTGGAAAAACGTCAGCAAGCAGCAGATCAGATACGACATCGGTGCTGAGTCCAAGACTCGCACACACATGACACAGCTCTCGGGACTAAACTGATTGACCAAAATTTAGAATTTCCATGTAGGGCATCCCCCAGGAGTGTAGGGTCAACCAGATATGACTGCTCACTCGTTCTCCAAGCCATCCTCCAGGTCAAGCCTCTCCCTTGAGTCCCACCAGTTCCGATGCTGAAGTGCAGCACATCATCTTTCACGCACTTCCCCAGATGCTCACCAGCCCCCTTCCTCCCTGTCTTTAAATACAACCTTGTCAAGCACCTGAAAAATCAAGTACAGAGTAATTCTCAGCCAGAAAGGGCTTGGTGTGGGGGAGTCAAAGAACCCTGACCTGGAGAAGGCAGGCTTCGAAAAGACACCCCAGTCAATGGACCATTAGGATCCTCAGCTGCCCCTGGGATCTTTTCTTTCCAAAAAGCTTAAAATAGAGACAACATGCCTAGATGTGTAGCATTGCTTAGAGTGTGTAAGGCAAGTTCCGTCCCCAGCATGAGGGGGAGAGGGTGGTCTGAGAAAACACCCTCCCCGGTTCTTGCCCATGAAAAAAGTATCAACCTTTTTACATGGAAAATTATATGAAGAAAAAGAACTTTTTAGCAATTCCCTTTTATGAAAACATTCCCTTGAATAGCTTAGTTTTTAAAAAAAAAATCAATGTTTTGTAGAGTTGACTTTAGCATCACTGAAGTGCCCCAGTTCCATACCTCAGTGTTTTGTAAAAGCTGAAACTCTAAGGTCAAGCTTTGTAATCAGTTCCTAACGAATTACAAGTCATTGACAACCATTAGTGATTCTATTAATAACACCAATTAAACACAGAAGCTCAAGGACCGCACTGTAAAGTTCTTAGCCTAGGTCGGATAAGCCACAAAGTCAGAAATTGACATTTTAATACTTAGTATGATACATTTAAATGAATCCAACCATACAGTTGTACAGCTGATACATGCCTTCTTTATTCCTAGCCAATTCAATACACACACTTATTCCAAACCCTTCTTGGATAAAAAGAACAAATGAAACTATCGTGTAACCCGTTGGAATCCCTCTAAGGCTAAAACCAGCCCTGACGGAGACAAGTATTGAGGCCCCATTGCTCTTAAATGTTTGCCTCCGCTCCTAGTTCACTTTCCATTGCTGTGATAAGCACAAAACCTCAGCAACGTGGGGGCAAAAGGCTTATTTCAGTCTAAGGTCTTCAGGCCATCATGATGGGAAGTCAGAGAAGGAGCTTAAGGCAGGAGCTGAAGTGGAGGCCATGGAGGAGTGCGGCTTACTGGCTTGCTCTCCATGGCTCCTCTGTCTGATTCTTACACACCCAAGTACTACCTGTCCAGAGATGATACTATCCAAGTGGGCTGGGCTCACCAACATTAACCATTAATCAAGAAAATGTCCCCTGTGGACTTGCCTACAGGCCATCTAATGGAGTCATTTTCTCAACTGAGGGTCCCTCTTTCCAGGTGACCCTTGCTTGTGTCAAGTTGACTAGAAACTAAACAACATATCTCCTATAGAAACTAGGGATGGGGTGGGGGGATTCCTATTTTGTCACTGTTTCAAATCACCACAGAGATACCAAAGTTGGTGGAAAATGCAAAAATACATTTTGAAAAGGACTAAAGTTTTTTTCTTAAAGTGATGCTCCAATCTAATCTCCTCGCATGATATTTAACTTTAAAAAAAAAATGACCTTAGTGGTTTTTGCAAGGAACTCAAAAGAAATATGAAAGGCGTGCAGATTTGGCACTACATGGCCAATGCCAGGATCCAGTGACTTTTCATGTATTCAGAGTGACACAGCCATCATTCCAGGCTACACGGCAGTCACTCTGTATCTCCCGTACCGTCACCTTCCTTCACCAGCCTCAGGAGCCACTAACAGACCTCGAGATGCATCTCTCTTTTAGGTATTTCACATAAATCAGTTCATACAAATTGAGGCTTTTCATGGCTTGTTCTCTCATTTAATAACTTTTAAGTTTTATCCATGTTGTAACATTTTATAGCCAGACGATATTCCATTGTGTGGCTTGCCCACACTTCACAGACTCATCCAAATGAAGACGTGTGTGTGTGTGTGTGTGTGTGTGTGTGTGTGTGTGTGTGTGTTGGCCACCATAGTCCTGCTACTATGAGCATCTGTGTGCAAGTGTTTGTGAGGACCTCTGTTTCCACGTGTGTTATCTATGTATGTAGTCTTGGAATTGCTGGCTCTTGTGCTAACTTTACCCTGATCCTTTTGAAGACATGCCAACCCGCTTTCCACAGCAGCAGCCCATCTCTCATTCTTACTGACAACGTATGAGGCTCCAGTTTCCCCTCTATTATTTTATTACAGTGACCCTGATTTGTAAAACTACAATGGGCTGTTTGTAATATCTGTAATGTTCCATATTTCAAAACAAGTCTACGTATTCAGGAATGAAGACTCAGATAGCCTAAGCATCACTTTTTAAATATAAAATGTGTTCAAAGGGCATTCTTGAAACACAAAATAAAGCCACACAACCTGACGCTCCTTTTATAGAATATTTTTGATTGTGAGCCTAGTCTTTGATGGTTGAGACATTCCTCCAACCCTCCCTTAATAAAATGAATGCACATAGGTGTGTTGTTATTCTTTCCCAAATCTTATCCAGCTATAGAAACGACCAACAAACAGACCTTGCCGCAAGCTAGGCAGCCAGTGTGGCATTACTGGGGTAGTGTAATAGATATGTAACAATAACAAAGTTTTAGCCAAAGGGGGAGAGAGAGAGAGAGAGAGAGAGAGAGAGAGAGAGAGAGAGAGAGAGAGAGAGATTATGGTGATCTATGTAGCTCACAAAACTATCCTTGGAAATCACTCTCAGAGGTGAAGCTGGTCAAAGCCCCAAAATTCAATGACATTTCAAAGTGTGCTAACACCAAGGTAAGAAACAGTTTTTTACACAGCAGCTGGAATGTGCTTTCTGGTCAGGTGAGGGGGTTAAATTTCTAGCCTTCCCACCCAGTAGCTATTAATATATGAGCATAGTACAACATGTCACATCTCTGCACTCCAGTTTCCTGATGTGGAGCTAATGACTTGCTCCATGAGACACTGGAGATGCTGGCACTGCTAATGCCTCTAACACAGTGGCCAGCAGACAGAGAACAAACATTAAGCAGACACTAAAATGCTAAATGTTACCTTCCCATCATTTTTCTGCTGACTCTGGACAAAGTTTCCTAGCAAATAAGACCCTTGGCAAATGCAGTGAGTCCCTGGGAAATGAATGTAAGCCCCTGTGGCCTGTGGGATTCCCTGTAAAAAGCACTTCCCTACAGACGTTTCGCAAACTCCTCACGAGAGCTACGACAAAGAGAGCCATCAATGAGGTTGCATGGAAACTATGGGGATTCTTGGAAGGCAGTCCAGGCAGTGGACACCTTCACTTTTTGGCATTAGAATAACTTCTGCGGGGTCCACAGAGGGACTGGGCACAGCACTGCAAAGGGAGAGGAGACAGCAGCTGTGCTCACATGGCCCGGTGAGTGAGTAGGGGGTGTAGACCTCTGGGCTCAAGGTGGGTGCAGGAGGAAGAGATGCGAAGCGCTGGGGGAAGCAAGTAAACTAAGGGTTGGCAGGGTGATTGAAAAGCCATCCCGTGAAGGTGAGCGCTGAGCTTCCCCCCAGCTGCAGCTTCTCCTACCTGATCTGGTTGTCGCAGAATTTGTTGAGATGAGATTGGTTGAGGTAAATTATGCGGGCCGGTGCCTCTAGCTGGTCTCCAACAGACGTGGCCCGGGACATCTCATCCTCTGCCTTCTTGTAGCCCGCAGAAGAACGAACGGGTCCTGCAGAGATGAGGCGCGGGGCAGAAAACAAAACACAAAAGAAGTCAGCCTCCAGGCCCGAGGCTGCGAGCGCGCTGCAGGCGGGGACCAGCCGCAAAGGATGCTCTGGAGAGACTAGGGCTGCCTATGTACCTTGGCTGCCCCTGGAGACTAGACTGTAGCCACAACCGCCGAGGCAGCAGCGGCAGGCCCAGCCCCACCCAGCCGGGCTTTGGACCTGTGAGTCCCCACCCCTCGGTGACTTGAGACGCCCCACCTCGACCTGTGAATAGGCCCCACCCCTGGGACCCCGCCTCGCCGTGGATTTGCGGAGGTCCCGCCCCTGCCTGACGCCCTGCCCCTCCGTGGACCAGTAGAGTCCCCGCCCCTCCTCGGAAGCCCCACCCAACCTGGACTTGTGGAGAAGGTTCCCCAGGCTTCTCTAGATCTGGTCTTGCCAGAGACCTCACCCCGCCCTGGACCTTCAGCGCTGGCCCAATCCCAGCGCTCCGGTGCGTCTCGGCAACCCAGAGCGCACGCGAGGATAGAGTTGGCCGCGTTTGTAGCTTGCGGTACCCGCGCTGGCCAGGCAGTTGGGGGGCGAAGGCAGAAGGGCCACTTTAGATTGCCTGAGACCTCTCTAGCCAAGGGAGTCAGCGGTAAAGCCAGAAGACATCCACCTAGCAGAAGGACTCCACTCAGGAGCTGAGTTTTGGGCCCTAGGGAGATGCCCCACGTGCATTCATCACAGAAACGGGAGGTGAAAGCCCCTCTGTGCTGTGGCATCAGAGTCCCGAGTCAGGTGGGCAGAGCTTGCTCCCATCGCCATCCTGCAGGGTTATGCAGCTGATGTTCACAAACAAGTCAGATCGTCCCAGCGGCTCAGCTTCACCATGGCCAGCTCCGGTCCAGAGCACGAGCTCTCAATTCCTTGCTTAAGTAGTTTCCATGGCTCCCACACAAGCTTCTCTGTCTCCCAGTTCTATGAAATTGATAGCAAGCCTTGTCTCGAAGCTTTGAGTGAGCTAAATTCCCAGGCACTTTTCTTGAGGTGTATGCAGAAGGATATACACACTGCACTCATGCAAACACACACACACACACACACACACACACAACCTCTAACTCTGCAGGTGGAACTTTGTTCTCCTTAAATATTTATCCAACTAATACCCATCCTCTCTACCTAACAAACAGGTGTATATTGCACCGCATTTAAAAAGCATGCATCTTACTGGAGTAAACTTCCATTTGCTAGCTACACAGAAACCTGTTAGTGACGTGGAGAAAATCTGGAAGACTAAAGGTTGGGTTAAATCATCGTGTTAACTTGACTGTAAGGATTACAATCCTTAACAAGAGAAAAGGGAAATGAAAGGCAAAGTGAGTGTTCAAAGCTGACATGCTATCCAGATTAGTGAAGAAGGGTTAAGCCTGCAGTAGGGTAATGACTTCCTCTTTCCCAAATCCCAGAGCAACGTGGTAGGTTCAGGCTTCGGTGCTCACGCTTGGGTTCACAAGCCAAACACACCTGCTTTCTGCTCCTTCATGAATGGGTGCACCACACTCAGGCTATTTCTTACTGCAGGACCAATCCCCTCACCTTTTCCCCTTTTACCACCCGCTTTCTAGGGTCTGCCCTGGCCAGAAGACACTGCCAAGACCTCTCATTGCAGAGAGGGGATAGCAGGAAACAAGAATGTCTACTTTCATCCTAACTACACCATCGCCTCTGCTTCCTGGATTTCAATCAAGGAAGAATGGGCTTTGTTTTGTTTTGATTATTTTCCTCTCTTCTCTGCAGGCTAGGAACAGAGCCCAGGGCCTTGTGAGTGCTCTATCACTGAACCCTACCCCAGCCAGGCTGCATTTTAAAGCACCCGCTACTTTCAGACAGATGGAGAATATTTTTGTGACTAGTTGGTAGAAAAGGACAGTTTGTCTCCCTGCCACTTAACCTGTGTTGTTTTCCGTCTCAGTGTTCATTACATCACCTGATAGTATTTATTGGCGATGTTTTCTCAGACCCAACAGCCCAAGCTCCAGGACAGCAGGGATCTGTTTTGTCTACTACAGTCACCTGAATGAGACTCCCAGAGTTCCACAGCCTGTCAAGTGATGGGAACCCATAAAGGATGGCTTTGAGTTTCCCAGATAGACCTACGTGATAGGAACAGAGGAGGAAAGACCTACCATTAGCGTGGATCAAACAGTCCGTTGCCAGGACTGCACTCACTTAGTGGCTCTCCATTCCTCTAAGCATCAATTCCATGAAACCCATATCACCAAGGGAACGCCCACTGTTTCCTACTTTGTGGACCACATAGTTCCCGATTCTGCACTGCTTTGTAAGTGATACCCATAAGCAGCCACACCTGAAAAGTCAGTTAGATGCTGCTGGGATCACAAAATAGGAGGTCTCGCCTCTTGTCATAAAAAATATCAAGTAGTTTAAAGAATCAACTGACAGTCTACACCATTAGAGCTACCTAGCAGTGAGTGGCAGCTTCAACCAAGTTACTAAGACTGGGATTGAAGGGTGAGCGAGGCCAGAGGTCATGACTTTGTGCTTTGATTGGAAAAGTGGTTGGAAGATATAAGACCCTTACAGTCTGGACATGGACCCTTACGTTAGGAAAGAGGAGGGCATTGTGGATGAAAGCCCAATTGAATAATAAGTAGACAAAAGTTGTATTGGGGGCCAACTGAAAAATAAATCTGTGTTGAGGGTTCAAAGTGAGGAAGAGCAGAAAAGAAACTCTGGGAATAGACTGTGGGCAGACTGCAGATGACATGCAGGGTCTAGAAGGGCACAGATGATGTCTAAGCAAGAACGATGAGTATTCATCAGTGATGGACAAAGTAGCAGGAGACAGAAGTGAGCTGGCTGTACAGAGATCTGCTGTGCAGTCTAGCTGCAAGCCAGTAAGTGCATGGCTTGAGTGAAGAATGAAAAACATCCCAGGAGGAAATGGTAAGACTGTCTTCTGAGAGGGGGAAACTGGCTGTGTGGGTTGTAAGGGGAGAGAATGAGTTACCTAAGGTTTAAAGCTGACTGGGAGAAGACAGAAACAACACAGCAATGGCCAGCAGTTAAGAGTGCGCATTACTCTTAGAGAGGACTCAAGTTCGGTTCCTAGCACCCTGGTTAGGTGGCTCAAAATGGCCTGTAAATCCAGTTTTAGGCAACTTGATACTTTTGGTCTACATGGGCACTTGCAAGCATGCGACATATTTACGCACACATAGGCATGATTAAAAATAATCAAAGAATGAGAACAATATTTTGCGCAACATTTACAATCTGATAAGTACTAATAATGGCAAAAGATTATTGACACAAATAAGAGGTAAAAGAACAAGACTGACATTGAATTTTCCCAAGTTCCTAGCATGCCACAATGCTAATCTTTCTTTACCCACTAGAGCCAGACTGTGAGATTTTAGTCTATGAAGAAACAGTCAAGAGTTCCCTAATGCCAAGATTCGGATAAATTCTTCTACCGCCATGACCTCATCTTGACCTACCCCTGAGCTGGAAGATACGTTTTCAAAAGAACACAAATTTGTATTGCCTAAGGGGAACACTGTGCCATATATAGCAGAGCCCATTATGGTGAAGGTTTCAAATTTGGACTCCTGAGACAAACCCTGAGTTAATGCATTTTGCAGATACCACCGCACAAAAGCCAAGTGTATGCTTATAACTCCCCCAAATAAACAGGCACAATGTTAGCAGATAGAAGGGGGTCAATAAATACTTGGTAGATGAGAAAGAAGCCAAGGGAAGGGAAAGGATTAAGAGAACAATACTAGGCGAATTGACAAGCGCCCAGTTTGCACCCACAGAAGATGACAATCACAGAGGACCACCAGCAGAGGACAATCGATGGCCAATGCTTTGAAGAACTCACCTTGCCTAACCCTGAACAGTGGCTACCACATCAGCAGCAGTCGTAAGTTTATGATCGATGAATGTATCTAAACCTAATGGATCAGATACCTCCTGAAGGCACCTATCCATCATGGAACCATGGACTTCTTCCTTTTCAGGACATTGAACCCTTCTCCTCTCAGGGACAAGTCAGGCACCAGCAGCCACATCGTGCTGGGCAAGTCTGTGGACTTAGTGCAGTTCTTTGGACTGATGATGGCTAAATGCTCCAAGGGGAGCCACAGTGAATCAGCTGGCATGGGAACCAGGAAGGATGGTCTCTGCCCGTGGCTGACCTGTGGGCATACTCTGGCAGGTCTGAAGGCTTCTCCTGCCCACGAAAGGGACCAGGAGACAGAGGAAGAGTTTCCTTAGAAATAAATATGAAGCAGCTGAGTTCCCCACTGCATCCCAGCCATGTTGAGGTCTTTGGTTTCCATGAGCAACACCCTGATCATTCCATTCATTACTCATAACCAGGTATGGCAACTAATGCATGAAAGAGCCCACAGAGAACTTATGTTACCCTATAAGACAGGAGAGCAAGGAAAGTGAGCCAGAAAGAGCGAACTGCTATTCACTTATAGTTCACTCTCAAGTGTTCTAGATGTCTCAGACATAGGGCTCAGTAGATTAGTGGTTCTCAACCTTCTGATGCTATTGTCCTTTATTACAGTTCATGATATGGTGACCCCCCCAACCGTAAAATTATTCCACTGCTACTCCATAAGTGTAATTTTGCTACTGTTATGAATCACAATGTAAATATCTGATAAGCAGGACATCTGATATATGACCCCCAAAGGGGTCATGACCCACAGGTTGAGAACCACTGCATTAGATGTTAACGCTCAGACCTAGAGATGCTAGGTCCCAAGAAGAAAGTCTCCATGACAACATTCCAGCTTCTTGTGTGAACGAACCCTTAAGTAGTTGGAAGGTAACTGAGAGATGAGACACAGTATCTGAACCAGTGATCATGGATGAGGCAATGAGTGGAGAGAAGAAATGAGCAGGGGGGAGCTGGCTACTGTAGATACACTAGTGACTCCAAGCTCCAAGGGCACTGGACAGACGGGGATACCCAACGAGCTGCTATAGCTTCTCCAGGCAGCCCTGCCCATCTGTAACTCTCCTCTCAGCTCTGGCTCCTCTGTCCATCTCTTTCCCCACGCTAGTGGAAGGTGGCATCCACATGTGGTGGGAGAGCATTCACTTCAGGGACTCACACATCCCATAGTGTTTCACTCACATGTAACGCATGGGTGACGGCAAGACTGTGGTGCTCACTAGTTAGGAAGCAGGACCACAGACCTCCCCCTGCGACGTAAGCAGCTAGAGGGGAGGAGGACGGCTCACTCTGGCCATCTCAGAAGCTAACTGCTTGGAAACCATGCTTTAACAAAGTGAAAATTCCTAGTAAGATTTAACATTTCTCCCCAATACAAATCAGAATAATAAATATCTTGCACCTATTTATTATTTGATTACTTAAGACTATGTAGCATTATGAATAATATTAGCATAATAAGCTAAACAGATCCAGGCAGTTAAAGACTTTTAAGTAAGGAATTAAATGCAAAATGGAAGTTAGCATAGCTAAAGTATTACAAAGTGTTTCATTGATGTAAGGAACATTTTGGGAGGAGACCCTTCTTTCCAAACCACAGTATTTTTCCCTAACATAATCAGTCAGTATGTCCACAGTTCCAAACAATGCCCAAGACTTACCTAATAAAGCAACCCCTGTGATAAAGTCTTACCATCTCAAAGTAGGGATCTGGAGAAAGAATCAGCCTAGTTCTCCTTACTCAAACTGTCTTATAGTCTGTAACTAGCTCTGAAAGTCTTGTGGAAGGAGAGGAAACAGAAGTAGAATCAGACCCGGCTTGTATGGTAGAGAATTCATCTGGGTATAGCATGGTGGACGTTCCTATGATCCAAAAGACTAGTGCAAGACTTGAGTTTAAAGCCAGCCTACACACCAAAAACAGAGAGATGACAAAAAAGAACCCATCTGGTATGTATTTTGGGGTCCCAAGGGGGAATATTTGAAACCATTGGAACTTGCTGAGTGACAGAAACATAGGAGCCCTTACTATTCATGGTGGGTATGTTCATCCCCTCTTGAATTTATGTTAAGAAGAGGGCCAGAGGTGGGCCTCTAGTTTTAGATGTATCTAGGCAATGTAAGTAATGCCAGCCACGTGATGAGAAGTTCAAGACCCTGAATCAGGTCTATCAGCCCAACATCCCAAAGTGTAATGCAGGCAGAGACTGAGCTCTATCACACAGTCAATGATCCCACTGAGAACATGGACATAGTGAAACCAAAAGCCACTCTGGATACCAAAGTTCAGGCTAACCACACAGGTTGGTGGTTCATATTAATGTGGAGACAAGTGGACATATTACACCTCAGACTTGGGGTCCCCCACAGTGTATCCCTACCACCTCTAATGGTGGGTGGTCCCGAGTTACCCTTTATAATAAACTCATTACAAGTGTACTATGTTCCTGAAATCTCTGAAGGCTTCATGAAAACTTATCATCTATATTCGGTTGGTCAGAACTGCTGGAAGTCTGGGAGCCTCAGTTCGGGGCTGGTGTCACCAGGGAGTGCAGGCTTTGGTGTCTGTGTCCTCATCCTGTGACAATGACTTAATTCTGGCCAGTCATAGCCGTGTTATAACCATGAACTCTTTTTATCTTTGTGTGTGGAGGTGGAAATGTGAGTGTGTGTGTGTGTGTGTTATAGGTGCACACTTGGGTTGGTGTGCACAGGCGCACACAAGTGCTGAGGCTAGAGATCAATATCAGGTCACTTCTTCACACAATCTCCACCGTATCTTTTAGACAGAAACTTTGATTGGACCAGAAGCTTATCATTCAATTAGGTAACTAGCCAATTAGCTCCTGAAATGTTCCTGTCTCCACCCCTGAGCTCTGAGACTACAGAATTACATCTTAACTTGTGGCTTTTCTGTGGGAATTAGTGATCCAAATTCAGGTCCCGATTCTCATACAACAAGTCTTTTAGCAGCTAAGCCATGGCCCCTACAATTGTGAACTCTTGATGATGAACTCACAAGCGAAGCCTTCTTAACAATCACAAAACACCTTAGAACATAGGGAAGACAGGACTAACAGCCAGCTTTGCAGGAACTTGAGTCCTGGTCCCCTTTCGCAGGCTCACGCTACCCTTGTGAGCCTAGCTAAGCAGCTGCCTGCTGAGCCCTGGTTTCCTCATCCACAAAATTGAAATCGATTATAGAAATCAAAGGTTGATGACTGTTTTTGAAAAGTGCAAGTCAGTAAATATTTCAAGCTTTGTGGGCCATGTGTGGCCTCTCGTATTCCTTCCCCTCCTCCCACATCCTCTTCTCTTCCTTTGTTTTTGAGCACAAACGTCTTTAAATTTTTTTTCTTATTGTGTATTTCTTCAGAGTTTCCCAAATGCCCTTGCGTTAAAGGCTTGGCCACCAACAGCGGAATTATTGGAAGGTGCTTTAACCTACTGGTGGGAAGGCCTAACGAAAGGGAGTTGAGTGGCTGGAAGGGACATGGGGACTCAGGTCTCTCCCATCCTGCCTTTCCCTCCCAGTCACCATCAATTGAGTTTCTTCTTCCATCATGGGCTCCCTCCATGATGCTTACTAACAGCCTTACTGCTGGACCAGAGTCCACAGGACCAAGCGACCATGAACTGAAATTTCTGAATACCTAGGCCAAAATAACTTCTGCCTACACTGTTTACCCGGACATCTTGTTACAGTGTTGGAATGGGAACTGATACCCTTTTACCTCATAGCTCAGCTTGCGCCTCCAAGCCACAGTTTGCTAAGCACTTACATAAGCAGATTTTTTTTTTCAGTTAGATTCTACCCCAGCTCCACCTCCAAGAAATAATAGCTTGAATTTCTATTACCACACACTTCTAGCAGAAGTGGCTCTTCGGACTTTTATAATGAGGGATAAGAAGTTGATGTCTTCCCTTACTTGAAAAGCATACAAGGGTGGCTCTCCCTGTGTCTCCAGGCACACTTCCCCACTAGGGAAGCATTCCCATGGCTGGTTACAGAGGCATGCACATGCACACAAACAGACACGCATGCACATACACACACACACACCTCCTCAAAGTTTCAGGCTCAGCTCTGGCTTCCACACCGTACTGACAAAGGCACACAGCAGCAGCTCTGGTGCCAGGGAGCACTGGGGCTGATGAGCTCTCCTAATCAAGCAGACACAATGGAAATGCTGGGCAAATTCAAAACGTGGTTATTTTTGCCTTGGCAGACACGTTTCAGAGGCTCTTCAAGACCCCACTCTGCACAGACTGTTTCTCTCCCAATATAGCCGACATGATCCACTCCTACCAAGAGTTCCAGAGCCCAGAGCACAAAGGGAAGATGACAGTGATGGGTCAGGGCTTCTTATTTCTGTCAACACTTACTGGATTCTTTTCTCTTTTTTCCACAGGAACAAAGAAAATGCGGCAGAAGTAATTGCCTGTGGACTGTTTATGACTTGAAATATTGTGGACGCTGGATTCACTCGGTTATTAAATACCTCCTACATGTGAGGCGTTCTGGTAGGCAGTGGGAGGAAGAAACACAAGCTGAAGGCACAGCTTTCTCTCAACTCGACACAAACTAGAGTCACTAGGGAAGAGGGGCCCTCAATCAAGGAACTGCTTCCATCAGAGAGTCCTCTGAGTATGTCTGTGGGTCATTTCCTTGATTAATGATTGACGTGTGAGGTCCCAGTCTACTGTGGGCGGTGCCATTTTGGGGCAGATGGGCCTGGGATGTACGAGAAAGTTAGCTAAGCAAGCCAGTAAACAGTGTTCTTCCATGGCTCTTGCTTCTGGTCCTGCTTAAGTTCCTGCCTTGACTTCCCTCAGTGATAGACCTGGGCTGAGACAGGTAAGCCAAAGAAACCTTTTCCTTCATGGTGTTCGTCATGTCAGAGAACCAAACTGTGACACCTTGGTTTTCAATAAGACTTGCAGTACAGGGTCCCGTCCCCAAAGCCAGTTCTGTGTCTTCTGCTAACTCATCCTGTGAAGATAAATGTGCTTTTCTGGAAATGTATTCCATAGATAACCCAAACTTTTAAAAAAAATCTATTTTTCATATCCTCAATTAAGAAGACTTTTTCTTTTTATAGTCCAGGCTGGGTTAGCTAAGGATTAAATACAAGTGTGGTCACTTTTTATAGCAATCCCCTCTGTTAGGCGAGATTCTCCACTGCTCCTGGGACCTCAAGTCTGGGATACAGGCATGGGTAACAGCTTTCAAGCCCACTGAGACTCTCACAGGGACAAATCATCACCTGCTGCTGATACAGAAGGCTGGGTCCAAGATATTCCTCTCTGCTTTAGACACCAGAGTCTACTAATGCTTAAGCCCCTTCCACAACGGCATAACATCTGAACAACACCCACGCCCATCCTCTCACTCGCCTCCAGATCCTGCATCATGCCTGACACAGCCTAAATGCATACGGACACTGTGTCATGCTTCTTGGTTATCTTCTTGACAGTCGTTGTTGTTTTTAATACACATTTCCTATCCACAGTTGGCTGAACACTCAGATATGGACTCTGCCAGCATAGAGCACCAACTCCAGTTTCCAAGTTTATCCCATGAGAAGAGGGAACTCCTTGCTGTCACGCATGTCACCATTTCAACCTCCTTTCACAGAAACATCGTTCCATTTCTGACTTCAGCTTTTGACACGTGCTCCAGGAGGCAGAGCTCATGGTCACACCAGCCATGTGCCTCCTCATGGGACATGGAAGACATCTAGTAGACAAGCTGAGGGCTCGAGTCAAGTAAACACAGGAACCTCACCTTAACCCTTAACTGGGCACAAGAAGATGCAACTCCTCAAATTCTATGCAGCTACTCTGACCACCTCCCTCTCCCAAGACAGCTGGGGAAACGAAAACGTCTGGTTGCTCAGAGCTTACGCTATTGGGAAAGTTTATGTGAGCCACTTTCAGTGTGTCTGATGAACGATGCTCTGGCTCCACTTCATTTCTCTTGTGTGGCTCCTTTAAATGACCCAGTGTGGATGCTGGGGAGGGACAGGGATATGGCTGGGCTCCTTAGCAGAATGCCTTCTACCTCCTCTGGCCTACAGAATGATGACCCGTTCTTCCTGCTTGAATTCACGTCTACAGCCTTTGCATGGTCTGTTTGGCTTTATCAAAGGCAGGAGTGTCCCCAAGTAGCTTTGCCCTACCCATGCAGACAGCAGCATCAGCCGCCTCCTGAAGTCCTCTGCTCACAGCCTCGTTAAAAGGTCCCTAGGCTCAGCAGCTGTCCAGAAAGACCCTAAACCTCCACTAGTCTGGCAGGTCAGGAGAGCAAAACCTGTTGACCCTCACGTCATCGTTAATTCTCCCCCACACCAGAGAAAGGAACCAAGACGCAATACCTGTGTTGTTTTCCTCCCCCTCCTTAACTTCTCAAAGAGTAAAGGCAGAGGCAGCTTCTCCTGCACTCTCCTGATGCCATTCTCCAAGCGAGGCGCCTCTTTCCGTGTAGAAAATGCCAAGCTCTGAACCATCCAAGCACTTTGTACGTATGCTAAAGACTGGGAGATTCACAGGTGGCTCAAAACCAAAGGTTGCTCTTCCATGCCCCTGTGCTTCTTGAGATGGTTTTTCTTCCCCGGGGAGATGGAGGCTCCAAGTCCGTGGAAGTCAGATGTCAGGCACAAGGCAAAGGCAGATTCATTTTCTTAACTATCACTTAAGACACCCCAGCTTGCCGTGCGTGGAGGCTCATCCTCACTGGTCACAGGAGCCCAGTATCTGCTTCCATCAGCGATCTTAGTGCAATTTCAGAATGTATGTAGTAGTCAGATATTAGCAAGTCAGCGGAGGCCAGCTCGTCGCCCCCATCCTCAGCGCCCTGGCAAAACACACTTCCCCCAGTATTCTGGATTTTCCCGACTCTCTTGCCGATTTGACATTTTGCGTATCACATTTTCTTCCCAGACACAGAAGTGAGAATGCTTAAATATAGGAATACCTGTTAAGGCAAAGGCAGAAGGAGTGTCTGGCTCAAATATTCTCAGCCCATTCAGCACTGTCAGACCAACCAAGTTTGCCATGTCACAGAGGGGCCACTTGCAATTACAACTCTAAAAAGCGCATCGGGTACGGCAGCACAGGCTTGTGACCCCAGCACTCGGTAGGTGGAATTCTAGTACAAAGCCAGGCTAGGCTACATAGGGAGTCTGAGGACGGCCTGGGCTACATAAGGAGACATGACCTCAGGAAAACAAAAATAAATGTGTGGCTTTTGTGGAGCCTATCATTATTCTAAGCATCCTTTATTTCCTGACCCATCTACTCCCTTACAGTCAATACACTCACTGTGGAGATCATTAACAATAAGGCAGCCAGTAATGAACCAGCCCAGCCAACATCCAAATTTAATTTCCTGATTTTTATGAGAGTTATTTTATGACTGTTTCAAGGAGTATCCTAAAATGACAATCAGGTTTATTATCAGCTGAATCTTTTATCATTCTGAGTTCTTGTCTGAAAATAAAAGTTTACTACTGAAGTCTATGCACTAAAGACCAAGGAAAAGAAAATGAGAGAGAGAGAGAGAAAGAGAGAGAGAGAGAGAGAGAGAGAGAGAGAGAGAAAGAGAAATTCCACAATTCCACAGGCTCACAGGCATCCAAGTTTAAACACTTTAAACCCAGAAAGCCAACCCCAACTGCTAGAGATTAGCTACCCTGGAGTCAGGAACACACAGAAGAAAACAGGATATCAGGATGCGCAAAATATTGAAGACAAGCAGTTATCCATCCATGGGAAATTCTAGGTCTTCTGTGTATCGATGTAGGAGTCAAAGTTGTGCCTGGGTACAGAAGAAAGGAACCTTGGACCCCAAGGGTGGGAACACAGGCTTGCACATCTACAGGGATGTGTCTAGAATTTCTCAAAAACACTGAAACTAGTAAGACCATTCAATCAAGCGACACCACTTCTGAAGAAAACAGACGCAAGCACACAACAGGGGCACCTGCAGGCTGAGGATTGGCACGGTGTGAGTCACAATCTGCAGGTTACAGAACCAGCCTAAGGGCTGTCCATAGCGGGATGGGCAAAGAAAATGTGACGCACATATACACCCACCATAGCGTGACTCTGCCACAGAGCAGAGCGAGGCCCTGCCGCCAGGAGGAGAGTGGATGGAAGCACAGAACATGGCCATAAGGAGAATTAATTAGCCAGGCTTAAACCAGCAAGTGTGTTTTCTCTCATATGTGGAGTCTGGGAAGAAAAGACGTAAGAGTGGAAAGGGACTATTAGAACAGGGGCTTAAAGAGGGAGTAGCAGCCATTGATCAAAGGACATCAGGTGCGGTGTATGCCACAGTGAAACCCATAATTTTGTGCAATTACCATACACTCTTAAAAATCCATTTTTTTTAAAAAAAGGCTCTTGCACTTAAAGTTCTTCTAATCTGGTGTGGAAACATGAGAGCCAGAAAACCACACAACACTGAGTACTGAGTGCCGCCCTCCGCCTGGAGTGTCTTTTCTCTCATTCTGTGCTCTGTCTGCCTACAACCCACCATCAGGACATGGCTTAGGTTTTCTCTCCTCTGAGGTCGTATGCTAATAACCCAGGCTGGGTGAGATGCCCCGGCTCCAGGTGCAGCTGATACGGTTCCAAGAAACACCTTGCTACAGCTCACACACCCACGCCACCCGTACCCACGTGGTGTGTGCAGCAACACTCATGAAATGCTAGCAAGAGGCGCTGCCAGGGATGAACGCCAGACAGTGGTCTCTTTGGCCACGGCCTGTCCTCACTCTTGAGAGGGTTCACAGCTCTACAATGCTCCCTTTGTCCGTTATCCACTCTCGCCCTTTAAGAGTGTTCCACTCTATTCTGTAAGAAATGCTTAGTGTCCACATGACTGTATCTCACACGAGGTCCTCCAGTGGGGATTGCAAGGACTGGGAAGCTGAGGGGGCACAGAAAAGATCCCACTTAGCTGTAGTCGGACTCTCTTTGCTTTTCCGTACCCTGGAAAAGTAAGGACTGCCTGTCCTTGAACCATGGGAGTCCATCGCTTTGCTCTTACAGCATTCTGTGCTGTAGGCAACAGTCCTCCTTAGAGTCCTTGTCTGCCCACTTAGCACTTGTCCTAAGCTTTTTGAGGTACTTTTTTTTATTATCAAGGTTAAATCCTGTGTATATAGTCCCAATAATTCTATTAATGTCTCATCTACTTTAAATGATCTACACAGTCAAATCACATTAGACATAACCATCAGTTTAGGTAATGTCACTTTGGGATTGGGTCTTGGAATTTTCATAGTAAAATGAGTTATTCCTATTATAATATCTTTTTTTCTGATTTCACATTTATTTTTTTCCTGATAATTTTTTATTACTTTATAAATAATACCAATCAAAATTTAGCAACCCTATTAGTCCTGGAACCTGTGTTTAACTGCTGTATTAATCCTATCTCCTTGCCTAAACAGCCAACTTACCCTCAGATGGTCCTATGATGATCTAACTACATCTATCTGGGGTCCCCTTGATGATCCTCAGACATGAAAATTGGCAAGAGTGGAAGCTCTAAACCCTTCTATGACCCTTTTGGCCATAATCAGTCATATCAACTGGACACCACCTCCTACATGATTCAAGGTCCTCAACTCCTGAAGGGGGTTCTTGGATACTGGCAGGCTTGTAGGTCGCTGGGAATGGACCCTCTTCATACTCAGCAGTGTGAGAAGCAGGAATGGAAAACCACAGGACTCTGTTTACTACTCAAAGCATAGGCTGTCCAGGTTATGACAGCCAACTCTCTCCTGCCATAGAGTCATCACCATAGTTATGCCAGTCAACTCTCTGTCACTATAACAAACACTGAGAAATACAAGGATAAAATGAGCTGGGTGGTGGTGGCACATGCTTTTAATCCCAGCCCTCGGGAGACAGGCAGGTAGGTATCTGTGAGTTCAGGGCCAGCCTGGTCCACAAAGCAAGTTCTAGGACAGTCAGGGCTATTACACAGAGAAACCCTGGCTTGAAAAATTGAAAGAAAGGGAGGAAAGAAGGAGGGAGGATGGAAGGAAGGAAAAGGAAGAAGAGCAAAGCTTGATTTTTGACTCTCACTTCCTGGCAGTTTCAGTGCTGCCTTTGTCTTGGGCCTGTAACCACATTCCCAATACGCAATAGAAATGTCTGGTAGACCTCAATGACTCCCCTCATAACCAGGACACAAGACAGAAAGAGAAAGCATTTGGGATTTGACAGACTTCAGTTGTGGCCCAATCTCTTAAAGGTTTCATTGTCTTCTAATAGCACCAAGTAGGCAACCACCCCTTTAGCACACAGACCTTTGAGGTGGCTCCAGATCCAAAGAATAGGAATAGCCTAGGTAATTCAAGCCTAGGGTAGTATCATATTTACAAACACATAATTCAAATAGGAGCAATAATGTAGAAGATGATAATGACAACTTCATCCTTTACTCGAAGAATAAGGGGACAAGAAATTCATAAAAGTTGCTAGCCATAAGCGCTTACTTTGATTCCTAATCTCTTCAGTTCACAAGACCCAGCCCATCTCTGGGTATTTTCCTATGCCAAAGATTTCCACCAAAGGCTTGAAGAAAGGATCTGGAGAAAGGGTGGTAATGATTGACAGCAGCGGAACTTCTGTGTAAGGCATAGCAGAGGGATGATGGCTGATGGCTGTGTGTTTCAAAACCAGCTAGAGGAGAGGATGCTCAATGTCCCTTGTCCAAAAGACAAGGGAATGATGTGGAGATGAAAATACCAGACAACCTGGTCTGAAAGCTATACATGGTAAACATGGTCTGTAACATGCATAACTATGTGCTTGTGTGTGTGTGTGTGTGTGTGTGTGTGATTTTTTCCACACATTGACTTTAGTTCACACCTCCTAGTCCCTGGCATGTACCATACGCTGAAATTGAACAAACATATCATTTTCCTTGTTCTGTATGGAAATATGATGACTGACCTCAGTAATAACTGACCTGAATCAGTAGTGAAGCATTTACCTTTGCAATTACTTCCAAATGTTTAGATTCATCCCTAAGCCCACATCTAATTGTCAGAGAATCCTAGCTATACCTGCACACCACATGCACACCCCGTAACTGAGAAACAGGTTCTGAACGTGACCTCCACGCTCCTCCTCCACCCTCATCTCACTCCATCACTCCACATGTTGGCACTACAGTAACTTTTTTGCTCAGCCATTCCTTGCTCTTCCCCTGAGGAGTGACAGCCAAACAGCAGCCAATAGGATTTTCGAAACGTAGACCTAAGTCAATCACTTGCCAAGCAGGCTGACAGTGTCTGAGGCACCTCGAGTGGAGAGCCAACTCCTCGTTATCTAAGTTTTATGGTAGTATAACAAAACCTCGGGTCAGGTCATTTATAATGGACAGAAATGTATTTGCCCAATAGTCCTGGATGCTGGAAACTCCCTGTCTGAAGCTACACGTGCGGCAGATCTTGCTATCCATCCCCTTACATGAAGAAATCATATGGGTCCATGAGAGCGAGTCAGGATATCAGGCTCGCCTGTGATAAAGACGCCACTCTCAGAACGATGAAGCTTTCCTACAGTGATGGCATGAAGCCACTCGCAATGGCTGGGCCCCTATAACCCAACCACCTCTCAAAGCCTATTTCTCCATGCTGCATTGGTGATGGGGGTTTCCAACACAGACTTTAGGGTCTTCATTCAAACCCCCGCCCTCAGGCTCTAATCTAAGTGCAAGACCTCTGCGCTCTCTCTCTCTCTCTCTCTCTCATACACATCGGGTTCATCCCTGCTCCCTCTGCCTACAGTGAGCTCAGCTGGGACTCCCTTCACATCTCCTGGTCTTTATTATTTGGGTCTCCAAACCCAAAGCCAATCTCCCCAAATGGAATTCTTAAAAGGAATATAATTTAACTACATGCCACACACAATTCATCATCCACACAGCCCTGAGCTAGGTAATGCATAATTCAGCCTCTTGCTGCCCCTTTGTTAGGAGGTTGCACATCTGTTGACTGCTGCTGAGAGCTAAACCCTCAGCCCTGTAATAAGTTTTCAGAACTCTATGGAAATGTCTGCACATCTGGCACAGAGGTTGTTAACACAGTCTCAGCACAGCCACCACACCATATATATATATATATATATATATATATGATATTTATTATATCTTGATTATATATAATATATAATAATATATAATATATAACTTGATTTTATATATAATATCTATTTATTATATATGTATTATATATATATAATAAAGTATAACCCACAGTTAGGACCCCAATGCATGCTCTACGAAACCTAAGACCTAAGTCCCTTAACCTTAATGACCCCAGACACTGACAGGCTACTGAGTAGAACAGAGCACAGCTAAGTAAATTGTGTAAATTTACTTACTATAATTACAAATTACGATGTGTAATTCTATAAGCAAGAAACCAATAAAGAGCCTATTAACTGAGATGGCTGTGGCCAAAGAAGGCTCAACATCACAAAGGCACTTGCTGGACTCCTGAGCCAGAGCTATCTTACTTCCTCGGGGTTTGCATGAGCCACATTTGTCAAAGTCATTCCTTCCAAGAACTCCTTGGTGTTCACACTCTTCATTCCAGCAAGGAGTGCTTCTGCATGGTCCCCTGCCGAGCCTGAATTGTGATTCCAAGGGTGCAGGCCGTCAGTGTGTCCACCATTCCTTTCTAGCCATGGAATTGCTGTCCTTCAGAATGCTAAATGCCATGTTTTCCTTGTACAAAAGTACCCACTAGACAATGAAAGCTTCTTTACCCACTGTGATGGGATAGTTTATCTTTAAATAATTGCTGTAATTGATATTTGCATCAAATTTTTTTATTGTAAAAGGTACTAAATCATAAAGATCTTCACCAGACTCACAACTGGTCAAAGAGCAGAGAACAACTGTCTGTGGAATGATCCCCTCTTCCCAAGGCTCCGCACCCCACGCTGCCAAAAGGAGGGTAGAAAGACTGTCAGAGCTAAAGTGTGGGGAGAACTGAGGTGAAGCAATGTCTTCTAGAAACAAGACCAGTATACTCATGAACTTAGCAGTTGTGGTTACCTGCACAAGACACGAGCAAGATCAAGCCAGTCAATGTTCCAGCATGAATGGAAGAGGGGAACACAGACTCCACACCTAGCTGAGAACTACTGATGGTTGTTGGCTGCTAGAGAAAAGTAGTTTTCTTTAAGGTTATGGTCCCTGGTAGGTTGTTCCAGCAGATGGCCCCAAATCCATGCACATATGGACAGCACTAATTGTATTAAGTTCCTTACCAAAAAGAGACAGACAGACAGACAGACAGACAGACAGACAGACAGACAGACACAGAAAGAACATGAAGTTGGGAAGGGAGATATAGAGGTGGGGAGATAGATCTGGAAGGAGATGGAAGCAGGAAGCTGGACATGATGAAATTTCTGGAAGAGAGGGAAGTAAACTGTGAGAGGTGGATATGAACAAATATATTATATACATGAGTAAAATTCTCAAATAATCTTTTTAAAATATTAAAGAAAAGTTTAAGTAATACTCTCATCATAGTCTTGATGCTTTGCCCCAAGTTATTTTTTGTGTAGAAATTCCCTAAATGTTGAACTTACAAAAACTATATTTCCAAGCTTCAGTCTTTTGTGCCTAAATCAGTTTCCATTGATCAAGCTAAATATTGTTTTAAATATTTGGGATCTTTTTGGAAACATGTAAATAATATAGAGTGGTGTGTCAATACTCAATATAAACAAACAGAATATCAATTTTTGATTGCACTTTTCTCAAGCATACTTAATTAACATATGGTTTGTACATATAAAAAGCAAATTATCAAATTATCAAACTATAACAGTACCAACAATTTAAACAGACCTATAACAAATAGAGAGGTCAAACAGTTATTTAAAACATTCCAATTTAAAAAGCCCAGGCTCACATGGATTGGCATTCAAAGATCTACATCCAGTCATTCTTAAACTATTCAAAAAAAATAGAAAATGAAGGAGTATTTCCAAATTCCTATAAAGCCAATATTTCTCAAATACTAAAACCAGGTAAAGATACACCAGGAAAAGAAAACTATAGCCAATATCACAATGAACATAAATGGAAAAAGTCTCAACAAAATACTTGCAAACCAATTCAGGCATATACCAAAAAGATCATGCACTACTATCAAGTTGCCTTTTCCAAGTGATGCAGGGGTAATTTACCATGCATAAGGCAACAAATGTAATCAATACTATAAATGGGTTAAAGAAAAATATGAGAAGATAATCTCAATAGGTGCTCAAAGGACTTTAACAAATCCAACATGTCTTCATGATGAAAGTTATAAAGAGGCTGGGTGGTGGAGGCACATGCCTTTAATCCAAGCACTCGGGAGGTAGAGGCAGGCAGATCTCTGTCAAGGCCAGCTTGGTCTACAAGAGCTAGTTCCAGGACAGGCTCCAAAGCCACAGAAAAACCATTTCAAAAAGCCAAAAAAAAGTCCTAAAGAGAGTAGGATGGGACAAAATATACCTCAACATAATAATGGCTTTATAGAACAGAAACACAGCCAATATCATCCTAAATGGAGAGGAAAAAAAGCAATTCCACTGAAATCAGCAATGAGGGGAACTGTCTACTACCCCTGTTCCTTTTCAATATAGTGCTCAAAGCCCTTGCCATAGCAATACGTTAAGAAAAAGCTAAAGAGAGACAGGTAGGATAAGAACAAATCAAATTATCCCTATTTAGATTATATGACATTATACATAAGAGATCCATAAAACTCCTAGAAATGATTGACTCTTTTAACAAAGTGGCAAGATACAAAATCAACCTACAGAAGTGAGCAGCCTTTCTACATACCAAACACATGCTCAGAAAGAGATCGTGAAAACACCCCCATTCCCGAGAGCTTAAAATGCACCAGGAATTCCTAACAAAGGAAATGAAAGACCTCCACAATAAAAACTTTAACTCTCTGAAGAAAGAGACTGAGGAAGTCATGAAGTAACAAACCTAATGTTCAAGCTGACAGAACTAATGTTATGAAAGGTGGCCATCCTAACAAAGACAATTTATACATTCAGTGGAATCCCAACTAAATTCCCCAAGGCATTATTTAATAATATTGAACCACAAAAGACCTCACATAGCCAAAACAATCCTGAGCAAAAGATACAATGTTAGAGGAATTATGATGCCAGATTTTAAGGTTTATTACAGAGCTATAATAATAATAATAAAATAACAGCATGGTACTGGCACAAAAACAGACATGTAGATCAGTGAAACAAAACAGAAGACTCAAATAGCACACAAAACTACAGTCATTTGATATTTGACAATTATGCCAAAAATACACACTTCTGAAAAGACAGCATTTTCAGCAAATGCTGCTGGAGAAATTTGATATAAAAGGGTAAAATTAGACCTGTATCTGTCACTCTGCACAAAAATCAAATCTAAATGAATCAAAGGCCTTGATGTGAAACCTTAGACACCAAAATGCAAGAAAAAAACACAGGCAGTACCCTATAAGATAAGGCTGTAGGAAAGGGGTCCGAACAGAAAACTCATTTGCCCAGTAATTAAGGCCAGCAACTAATAAATGGGACCTCATACAAACTAGGAAGTTCTGTACAGCAAAAGAACAATTTTATAAAGAGGAGGCCCATGGAATGGGAAAGATGCTTGCCAGCTATACATCTAATAGATGATTAATACCCAGAATACATGAAGAACTAAAAGTGCCAAGAATGAAGAAAACAACTGACCCAATTAAAAAGTAGGCTACAGATATGATCAGAGTTCTCAAAAGAATAAATATCTGAAAAAGTTCAACATCTTTAACAATCTAAAATGCATATATAGTACATGAGTATATGTATATATACATAGATGGTGGTGATGGTAACGATGGTGGTGGTGGTGGTGGTGGGTGATGGTGGTGGTGGTGGTGATAATGGTGGTGGTGGTAATGGTGGTGGTGGTGATGATGGCAGTGGTGGTGGTGGTGATGGTGGTGGTGGTGGTGGTGATGGTGATGGCGGTGATGGTGGTAATGGTGGTGGTGGTGATGATGGCAGTGGCGGTGGCTGTGGTGGTGATGTGGTTTAAAATTAGAATTCAAGCCAGGCGGTGGTGGCGCACGCCTTTAATCCCAGCACTCGGGAGGCAGAGGCAGGCGGATCTCTGTGAGTTCGAGACCAGCCTGGTCTACAAGAGCTAGTTCCAGGACAGGCTCCAAAACCACAGAGAAACCCTGTCTCGAAAAAACCAAAAAAAAAAAAAAAATTAGAATTCAACAGTAACACGGATTTCAGAAAGCCCAGAAACACATGAAATTTAAACAATGCTTACCTGAATTATCAATGGGACAAGAAAGAAAGAAAGAAAGAAAGAAAGAAAGAAAGAAAGAAAGAAAGAAAGAAGTTAAAGACTTCTTAAAATTCAACGAAACTGACCACACAACACACACAAATTTATGGGACACATAAAAGCAGTATTAACAGGGAAGTTCATAGCACTAAATGCCTACATAAAGAAGCTGGAGAAATCCCACACTAGTGAATTAACAGAACATTTGAAAACTTTAGAACAAAAAGAAGCAAACTCACCAAAAAAAAAAAAAAAAAAAAAAACTAGAGGGCAGGAAATAATCAAATTGAGAGCTGAAACCAACAAAATAGAAACAAAGAAAACAATACAAAGAATCAATGAGACAAGGTTCTTCCAGACAATCAACAAAACAAACCTTTATCCAAACTAACCGAAAAGCAGAGAGAGAATATCCAAATTAACAAAATCAGAAATGAAAAGAGGGACATAACAACAGACACAGAGGAAATACAGAGAATCATCAGGTCATATTTTGAAAATCTGTACTCCACAAAATTGAAAAACTTAAAGGAAATGGACAACTTTCTGGATAAATACCATTTACCAAAATTAAATCAAGACCAGATAAGCAAATTAAACAGACATATAACTGCTAATGAAATAGAAACAGGGCCGGGTGGTGGTGGCGCACGCCTTTAATCCCAGCACTCGGGAGGTAGAGGCAGGCGGATCTCTGTGAATTCAAGGCCAGCCTTGTCTACAAGAGCTAGTTCCAGGACAGGAACCAAAAAGCTGCAGAGAAACCCTGTCTTGAAAAAAAAAAAAATAATAAAATAAAAACAAACAAAAAAAAAGAAAAGAAAAAAAAGAAATAGAAGCAGTCATCAAAAGTCTCCCAACCAAAAAAAGCCTAGGACCAGATGGTTTCAGCTCAGAATTCTACAAAATTTTCAAAGAGGAACTAATACCAATACTCCTCAAATAATTCCACACAACAGAAACAGAGGGAACATTGCCAAAATCTTTTTATGAGGCTACAATTACCCTGATACCCAAACCACAGAAAGACAATTCTAAGAAAGAGAACTACAGACCAATCTCACTCATGAACATTAATGCAAAAATACTAAATAAAATACTAGCAAACCGAATCCAAGAGCACATCAGAACCATCATCCACTATGACCAAGTCGGCTTCATCTCACAGATGCAGGGATGGTTTCAACATACAAAAATCTGTCAACGTAATCCACCATATAAACAAGCTGAAAAATAAAAACCACATGATCATTTCATTAGATGCCGAAAAAGCATTTGACAAAATACAACATCCCTGTATGATAAAGGTCTTGGAGAGAGCAGGGATACAACAGCCAACATCAAACTAAATGGAGAGAAACTCCCGGCGATTCCACTGAAATTAGGAGCAAGACGAGGTTGTCCACTTTCTCCATATCTATTCAATATAGTTCTTGAGGTCCTAGCTAGAGCAATAAGATGATGGAGGAAGGTCATTGATTAAGTAATAAAGAAACTGCTTGGCCCTCATAGGTTAGAACATAGGTGGGTGGAGTAAACAGAACAGAATGCTGGGAGGAAGAGGAAGTGAGCTCAGACACGCCATGCTCCCTTCTCCCGGCCAGTCGCAATGAAGCAAGCCGCCAGGTCAGACATGCTGAATCTTTCCCGGTAAGACTGGTGCTACACAGTTTATTAGAGATGGGTTGATCAGGATATGAGAATTAGCCAGTAAGGGCTAGAGCTAATGGGCAAGCAGTGTTTAAAAGAATACAGTTTGTGTGTTGTTATTTTGGGGCATAAGCTAGCTAGGCGACCAGGAGCTGGGGCGGCAGGAACACAGCCCGCAGCTCCCCCACAACAATAAGACACCAAAGGGAGATCAAGGGGATATAAATCAGAAAAGAAGAAGTCAAACTGTCACTATTTGCTGATGATATGATAGTTTACATAAGTGATCCCAAAAATTCTACCAAGGAACTTCTACAACTCATAAACACATTCAGCAATGTAGCAGGATACAAGATTAACTCAAAAAAATCAGTAACCGTCCTATACAGAGATGATAAGAGGGCTGAGGAAGAAAATCAAAGAAACATCACCCTTCACAATAGCCACAAATGGCATAAAATATCTGAGTAACTCTAACCAAACAAGTGGAAGACTTGTATGACAAGAACTTTAAATCTTTGAAGAATGAAATTGAAGAAGATACCAGAAAGTGGAAAGACCTCCCATGCTCTTTGGTAGGCAGAGTTAATATAGTAAAAATGGTAATCTTACCAAAAGCAATCTACAGATTCAATGCAATGCCCAGCAAAATTCTTAAAAGATATCAAAAGAACAGTACTCAACTTCATTTGGAAAAGCAAAAAACCCAGGATAGCCAAAACAATCTTGTGCAATAAAAGAACTTCTAGAGGCATCACAATTCCTGACTTCAAACTCTACTACAGAGCTACAGTACTGAAAACAGCCCGATACTGGCATAAGAACAGACAGGAGGACCAATGGAACCGAATAGAAGACCTGAATATCAATTCACACATCTCCAAACACCTGATACTTGAAAAATTATCAAATAAAAAAAGAAAGAATATTTAACAAGTGGTGCTGGCATAATTGGATATCAACATGTAGAAAAATGAAAATAGACCCATATCTATCACCATGCACAAAACTCAAGTTCAAATGAATCAAAGACCTCAACATAAAGCAGCTACACTGAACCTCACAGAAGAGAAAGTGGGGAGTACACTTGAACGCATTGGCACAGGGAACCATTACCTGAATATAACCCAGCAACACAGACACTGAGAGAAACAATTAATAAATGAGACCTCCGGAAACTGAAAAGCTTCTGTAAAGCAAAGGACGTGGTCAACAAGACAAAAGGACAGCCTACAGAATGGGAAAAGATCTTCACTAACCCCACATCAGACAGAGGTCTGATCTCCAAAATGTACAAGGAACTCAAGAAATTGGACACCAAAAGATCACATAATCCAATAAAAAAAAAAAAGTGGAGTACAGACCTAAACAGAAAACTCTCAACAGAGGAATCTAAAATGGCTGAAAGACACTTAAGGAAATGTTCAACATCCTTAGTCATCAGAGAAATGCAAATCAAAACAACTCTGAGATTCCATCTTACACCTGTAAGAATGGCCATGATCAAAAACACTGATGACAACTTATGCTGGAGAGGTTGTGGGAAAAAGGGAACACTTCTGCATTGCTGGTGGGAACGCAAGCTGGTACAACCCCTTTGGATGTCAGTGTGCCAATTTCTCAGAAAATTAAGAAACAACCTTCCTCAAGACCCAATAATACCACTTTTGGGTATATATCCAAAGGATGTTCAATCGTGCCACAAGGACATGTGCTCAACTATGTTCATAGCAGCTTTGTTTGTAATAACCATAACCCAGAAACAACCTAAATGCCCCTTTACTGAAGAATGGATTAAAAAAATGTGATACATTTACACAGTGGAGTACTACACAGCCAAAAAAAAAATGACAGCTTGAATTTTGCAGGAAAATAGATGCAACTAGAAAACATTATTTTGAGTGAGGTAACCCACACACAGAAAGACAATTATCACATGTACTCACTCACAGGTGGTTTTTAAACATAAAGCAAAGAAAGCTGGCCTACAAACCACAATCCCAGAGAACTTAGACAACAATATGAACACTAAGAGAGGCTTACATAGGTATAATCTACATGGAAAGTAGAAAGTATAAAAAGACAAGATCTCCTGAGTAAATTGGGAGCATGGAGATCTTGGGGGAGGATCGAAGTGGGGAGGGGAGAGGCAGGGAAGGGAGCAGAGAAAAATGTAGAGCTCAATAAATATCATGGAAAAAATAAATGAGTAAATGAATGAATGAATGAATGAATAATAAATAAATAAATAAATAAATAAATAAATAAATAAATAAATAAATAAATAAAGCAAGCAAGCTATGGACTTTCTAACAAAACCCCAGTGGCGGGCATTGAAACCTCCCTTGGAGATATTAGTCAGGGGAGCCCAAGAGAAGCCTCCGAAATATTATAGACTGCTGTGTAGCCTGCACAGGACAGACTTCCTACACCGTCCTGCTGCATGAATTCTGTTCCCCTAGAGCTCTGTTTACTCCCGTGAGAGGAGTGCCTTCCCCAGCCAAGGAATGCCATGTAATCCCCTCCCTTCCTCAGCATCAGTTCAGCTTAGCACACGAAAGGGCATCTTGCAAACAGCCCCCATTAGTCCACAAGACCCTCTGTATCATGAGCATATCCGATGAGAGTAATGAGAAATACTGTATGTCTTCCATTGTTTCTCTGCCCCTGCTTTGAACCCTGAACTATCTTGGAATAAAAGCTTCAGGGATGCCCAATAAAGGGCTCTTGAGAAGTATGGCCTGGAGTTCCCTGTTATGTTGACTCCTGAATTCCATTTCAACTCCTTGGCAACAGGCGCTGGAGGATGGAGATGCCTTGACTTCAATTCCTCAACAGCAGTCACCGGAAGACCCTGATACTGTTGCCCTTGGTTTCCTTCCCTCCAGAACTCGAAGGCAAGACTATTACTGCTGACATCACATACCTCAGTCATAAGAATTAAAGCAATGGAGCTGGGACTGACTGAGAAGCCTCCTCCCTGAAGACCTCGGAGTTTCAATGGGGGAGTATAATTTCTATACAGGTGTAAAGCCTATGGACCACAAAAAACACCAGTTTGTCAAAGTATCCCCAATGGCACATTTTGGGAATAACCAGCAGCTGTCTAATTAGAATTAAGGCCCTCTGGATAAGAGGATATCCGTGCCTGGTCCTGCTAACCTAACTGAGCATCAGTGGCTGGTAAGGTCAGGGGCCCTAGAGGAGACCCTACTACTTCCAGTTTCCCAAACCAGACTAATTTCTAACTCTATTCTAAAAACTCATATGCATGTGCAGATAAGTGTAGTTCTCTGTGCTCATTAGAGAAAATCCTTGTACAGTAGATGGAGACCATTATGAATCCACAATGGTCAAAATGCAGAGTTCAACAGACTGCTGTGCCCAACCCAGCTGACACAATGCAGTGCAACCCCACACCCAAGGCTCAGGGAGCATCGCGGAAGAGGGGGCAGAAAGACTAAGAGCCATGGGACCAGGACGTCAGTTGGGAGATTGTGTCTTCTGTATAGGACCGGGAAGCTGCACCCATAAAATTCTCAAAAATATGACCACCCCAAACAAGACCTGCTTAGAAACCTGAGTTTGGCAAGGCTGTAATGGCAAGAACCTGCAAAGCAGGGCCCTGGGGAGCTATACAGAGCAAAGCCCTGGGGGAGAGATACACAGCGGAGCCCTAGGGAAGCTATACAAAGCAGAGGCTCCAGAGACATGCACAGATAGACCTGAATTTCTGCCCTTCAACCATCACAGATTTAGGGCAAATTTGTCAAGACCCGAGAAGGAATAATCACTGATAGTGAAAGAAAAAGGCCAGACTTTTAGAGGCTCCAGGAACACACCTCACTGAGAGAAGTGGACTTAAGGGGAAGGCTACTCTAATCCTGCTGTATAACAGCTTACAAACTAGCCTCAACATGATCAACTGATCTACAAGTAACTAAGCCAGAAGGACGTACAAAACACCAAATAGAAATCATCGAAACCCAGCGCTTTGTTTACAAGGTACAGAATTGGTCAAACAAACTGGCCTGAGAAGAAATCCCAAATGGAACAGGTAACCCTCAGCTGTGAGAAAACCCAATGACAAAAAGGCTGCCAAGGGAAAGAGGGGTGGAGTGGCACGGCCTAAGAGGCGACCCCAGGGGAGTCTAGTGTATGTATGTTTGTGTGTGTGTGCGTGTGTGTGTGTGTGTGTGTGTGTGTGTGCGTAGTCCAAGGAAAACTAGAAGGTGGGAAGGAAAGTATATAAATATTTGAATAAATAATAAGGTCAGTTATTTTCAGATGGGATGAAAACTATAAATTCAAATGCCCAGAAATAATGAACACCAAACAAGAAAAATATTTTAAACACACCCACCTTGGTACATCATATTCCACTGAACAAACCAGTAGTAAAGAAAATAGTTTGTTAATAACCAGAGAAGACATGACATGTCAGAAACATAGGAGCCATACCCGATTTCCCAATCAGACAGGGAATAGAGTTTGCTGATCTATGGTACTACAGTGTGGTGCTCAGAGTTAACGATGCTTTCCTGGAGGGAAGGGATGACAGACTTACCACAACGCAAGCAAGATGCTGAAACAACAGCTTTCAAATTTCTAGAAACTACCAATTTCTCATTCTACTCCACCAATCTTTCATACGTACAAAGGCTAACAGTGTTTATGAACCACGAAAAAAGTCAATACACAGATCAGAAATTCAGATCACACACGCCAAAAGAAGACATGGGGTGTCTCAATGGCAGAGGACCTGGCCAGCAGGCCTAGGCCCTTGGTTCAGTCATGTTCATTTTTTTAATATTTAAAATAAGACACACATAGGTAAATGAGACATTCCCTTTAAATTTTTTAAAATGTCATTTAAAAGAAAGATAAACCCAACAGTATATCATGGGACTTTAAAATACCTAAAAGGGAAATGTGTGATGCAAGGAATAAAAGTGGAATATGTGAAAGAAGGCATACATACATGTCATAAATATTATTATAATATAAATGTTATAAAATGGACATACAGAGTAAGGAAGAGACAAGTGGAAAAATTCATATAGGAAATCCTGAAACAATGATAAAAGCCAACAACAAAATTCAAGGAACTACAATTAGCAAACACAGGTTGGAGTTCAACTAAGACACCTAAAATTCTCTCTCTTTCTCTCACTCTTTTTTTTTTTTTTTTTTTTTTTGGATTTTCGAGACAGGGTTTCTCTGTGGTTTTGGAGCCTGTCCTGGAACTAGCTCTTGTAGACCAGGCTGGTCTCCAACTCACAGAGATCCGCCTGCCTCTGCCTCCCAAGTGCTGGGATTAAAGGCGTGTGCCACCACCGCCCAGCTTCTTCTTCTTCTTTTTTTTTTTTGAGACTGTATTTTGATTACATTTCTTCCTTTCCTTTCCTCCCTCCAAACCCTCCCATGTAGACCCTTTCTCCACTCTCCTTCATATTAAAATACTCTATCAATACTCAATCAAGAAAAGGGGAGGAAGGAACAAAGAAGGGATTAGACACATAGAAAAACAAGCAGGCAAATGGTAATTTAAATCCAGCCACCCTTAGAACTACATTAAATATAAATGGTCCAAATATGCCGAATGAAAGTCAAACTGGACTAAACGGGAGCGTTCCAACTACAGCTCTATTTTTGGCAACCCACCTTAAATATAAGACCCAGATTAGTTAAAGGAAAAATGAATGAATATACTACACATAGCATCAAAAAGAGCTGGACATCACAAGTGGTAAGTATAGGGTAAGAAGGATTAGAATTAAAAGACTCCATTCATAACAGTAAGTGGGTCAGTTCTCAAGAGGAATGAGCAACTCTGCCTTATTTGTCTCTTGTTTGCTTTGTCAACTGAACATGCACTAGAGTTATCTGAAAGGAGGGAACCACCCCTGAGAAAATACCTCTGTAAGACTGGCCTGTGGGCTAGCCTGCGAGATATTTCCTTGATTGGTGATTGATGTAGGGGTGGCAGGTGCTCCTGGGTTGTTTAAGAAAGCAAACTAAGTGAGCCGGTAAGCAACATTCCTCCTTCAGGTTCTGCCTCCGCATCCCTGCCTCGAGTTCCTACCGTCTTCCCTCAACAGACTGTAAGCCAAATAAACCTTTTCCTCACCAAGTTCCTTTTGATTGTGTCCTTTATCACAGCAAGAGAAACACATATTTTGGCTTCTATGAACAAATATGGAGGCAAGGTAATCTCTTTGTGTGTGGAAGTAGACCAAGAGACAGCTACACTCCACAGTCACCCACACAACAAAGACAAAACACCATACAGCAACTGCACACCAGTGCCTCCTGCAGAGCACTCCATCCCACAAATGCAGGGCACACTGCCTGGCAAGGCAGCCCTCCACCAACGCCGTCACCTGCTGTCTCTGCACCGAAAACACTGGAGGGTTATAAGGCATTCTCTGCTCCTGCCAGAAAGTGGCCAGAGGCTCTTTGGAAAATCCACAGATATTTGAAAATCAAGTGATACTTGGGGAAATCAGGGAACAATTATGGACTGAACATAAATATATGTCAAAAATTATGTGCTTCAATATAGACACTTATAGCTTAAATATTTATATTAGAAAAGTAGATACGCATACACATACAACGCAGACACCAATTAAACACATGCACAGCCCAAGCAGAGTAAAAGGAAGGATATAGAGAAGAGAAACCAGTGAAATCGGAGATGGTCAGCTACAGACTTTTGAGGTCAAAATCGATTCTGGGAAAAGATTCTCATCCTGTCTACAGATAACTGACAGAAGTCGTAAGGGATTTTCTTACAACTGTTGATAATTGAGAAATATAAATTATTTTATTATTCTCAGGGAACACTTTATGATCATCTATATGAGGCCCATTTAAATGTTAGGGATGAATAAAACTGAAAAAAAGTTGACTTCCTAGACCAGTACAGTCAAATTTCAGCCATCCAAAAACAAAGACAAACAAACAGAAAAACCAGTCCGTAAGTTTCCCTACGTACAGATACCCAAAACCCTGACCTTGTATATATGGTTTGAAATCTCACACTGCACCATAAATACATACAATTCCTATGTGTCATCTTTACAAAGAAAGAGGTAGAGCTCCCCACCCCCAGTTCACCCATTAAAACACCTCTTAATTAGCAGCTAAGGTCGGGTGGCATAGTAAATCGAGTTACAGTAAAAATGTTATTTGTCAAAACCTAAGCTCATGCTATTTTAACAAGGAAGAAAAATAGGAATTAGAAAAAAGTTAAAGCATTACTTGACTCATTTATTTTGAAAAACAATTTGAAGTTAACCTTTGACGTGTAAATACTTAGGAACTTTCTAGCTTCCCCACTATTCTGTAAAATCAGGTTAAGATAAAAGTAGTGTGTACCTCTAAGACTTCCCCACACAGCAGCAAAAGAATTTCCTTATTCTCTTCTGCTTAGCCTAAAAATGTGTTCAGCTGTAGTCAGACAGATTTGTTTTTAGATAAATTTTGAATTTATAATGTCCTTCCCATGATAAATATTTCACTCGGTGAGAAACCTCATAAAATTACCCAGTGATTCCATACTGCGGTCTCCTTGGAAGATGGCAAGAGGCTAGCAAAGTGACTGTGTTCCTGAAAAATAATACCACCACCCCCCACCAAGAAGCCCAAGGCTATCCTGACCAGTCCGCCTTCCATTTTTCTCAGTAGCCCTTTTAATTTTAAGTTGTCTCCTCCCCCTATAGGCTCTGTTTAAGAAGCATATACTAGGGGTTTATGCCAGTACATGAGGACGGAGATTTTGGCTGAAAGTTAAGAAAAAAAATCAATAGTTGACTAAAGCCAGCATACCTCAGTCAGTCAATAAAACCAGATCCACTTTGAGCTCGGAATGCACTTAGGGCAGAGATGCCGGAGACAGGCACTGACCTTGCAGGTTAAGGAGACAGGGATACAGAGTGCCAAATGCCATCAGGAGCTTGTGTGACCTGATAGATAGTAGCAAGTCCAAGCAAGGCAATGCCCACTGCAGGGGGTGGGGGTGGCAGGAATGATTAGGCCCCCATTTTAAGTTTAACAACAACAACAAAAATAACTCTCGGGGCCACAAAACAGCATCTGGATAAAAGAAACAACGTATGTAAAGTCTACCAAGACAAGACTAGATGCTCAGTGTGTCACATCGTGGAGGACGAAAAGAAACACGGTGTGCATTGTGTGCTGAGGGAAGGGTGAGCTCGAAGGGCAGGGTACAGGCTGAGGACTCTCATCCCTGGGGAGCATCTAGAACACTCCAGCCTTCTGGAAGAGAAGCGAGAAGGGGTGTGGCAGCAACAGACAGGGAGAAGCAGAAAGCTGGAGGGTTCCGGAGGGTCATGATCAGGGAAACCACCTTGGGGACGAGACAAGTGAGAGGCTCACAGAGAGAGGAAACCAGAGCTAAGAATGATGTCCTCTTAGGCACTTGAAACCAACAAATAAAAATGAAACAAATATTGCCTAGGAAAAGAGAGGGTTCTTCATATTTGATCCTACAAGACCTCCTCAGAACAGGTTGTTCACTAGACAATAGATGAAAAAACAAAACAAAAAAAAAAAAACTGGGTTCCGGAATGGGCAGGATTTCAAGGCAGCTTCCCTGCAAGGCTCCGTTTTAAGAACTCCATCTGGCTCAGTGGTATGCACCTGCAATCCTAGACTCCCTTGGGAGTCTGAGGCAGGAGGATGGCGAGTCCTTCCTGCACAGAATGTGCCTGCCCTCTTTGACCACAGATAAAACCGTGTTTCTTCTTGTTAAAATGGTGTCTCCTGTCCACATGTCGTGGCAATGCATTTTCTCAGCCATTTCTGACTTGGACATTTTAAGGGGTATCAATGTTACTTTCCTGCAGTGTGGGGTGGCACAGGTTCACGCGTGATCAGTGCGGTGGCTGTCTCCTCCACCTCTGTCTGTCATGTACCTCTCTGACTGTACATTCCTGGAGTGGAGTAGATGCCTCCGGGGCTTAGTTGGTTGATGTGAGTGCCTCATAAAGAGGGGTTTCTGTCACTGTCACTGGGAAGTCATCAGGGAAGAAGGGAATATCTGTTTGTCCTTCAATAGGTCAAGGAAGTGGTTTTTTTTGTCCTAAAACACTCTTCATGTTAAAATAACTATAAATTTACATTTGAAGTTAGCATTAGCCATAATTGTTAGAGTATAAAATTTTACATTTTTATTTGCTTGATATATATGATGTTATATGCAATGTTACGGCAAGGACGCATCAGTCTGCCTCACAGTTATAGGGATGATATTAAATTGTTAAAAGTGAACTTAGGGTATTATATTTGGTGAGGGTGTCTTGGATAGCACCAAAGGCATCGTCAATAAAAGAAAAATCAGACAACTTGAGCCTGGCTAAAATTAAAAAAGGTTTGAGTATGAAAAGACAACCAACAGTAAAAGGGAAACCTATGGAATAGAAAAAACATTTACTGCAAATCAAATATCTGATAAAGGATGGATATCCAAAATACACAGGAAATCCATGACCTCATCAGTGACAAAAACCAAGCAGAATGAAAGGTGAGGCAAGGAAATAATCAAGAGCTTCCTCCAAAGAAGACAACCAGCAGGAAGAGACAGTAGCATCATTCACAAGCAGGAAGAGACAGTAGCATCATTCACGAGCAGGAAGAGACAGTAGCATCATTCACCAGCAGGAAGAGACAGTAGCATCATTCACCAGCAAAACATGAACCCAATCTAAGGTGAGGTTCCACAAGAAAGAATATGGAAACTGAATTGTTGACAGAAATAGGAAACATGTCACTGTCAAGGGAAACTTTACGGCAGTTCTTCAAAAATTCACAGTAGGACTTCACAGTAGGACTGTCATATGTCCTAACAATTCCACGTTCAGTATGCACTCCAAGCAAGTGAAAACATGGGCACGTGAGCTACTTCCATGCCCACGCTCACATCAGTACTCACAATAGCTAAAGTACAGAACAATCTAGCGGCCATGGGAGGATCAGGAGACAACCCAAATGTGGTACATATGTGCAGGGGAGGATCTCTTGACCACTAAAGAGAAGGAAATCTTAGCATACGCTACATCAGGAAGGAAAGTTGAGGGTACTGCACTTGAGGATATAAACTAATCAAAAACAATTCTATATGATAATTACACAATTATTGAATGTACTCAATGCACTTAACTGTACATATAAACATAGTAGTGGTGGGCTGGAGGGACAGCTCAGCACTCAGCTCAGTTGGCCACGAGAGCATTGACTGGGTTTGGTTCCAGCATCCACATGGCAGCTCACAACTATCTGTAACTCCAGTTCCCAGCACTCTGACACCTCTTCTGGTCTCCCAAGGTAATAGGCACTCGTGCGGTACACACACACACACACACACACACACACGCACACACACGCAGATACATACACACACACCACTCATACACATAAAATAAAAATAGATAAATCTTAAAAACATTTTAAAAGTGTTAATGGCAATGAATTTTGTGAGCATTTTACATAATCAGAAATTAAGGGAAGAAACCAGGCTCGATTTAACAGTTGAAAAAGAGTGTGTGGATTCAAAGAAGGACATTACAGTGATGGATATTGTTTACTGTGGCAATTTTCTTGTCTATCCAATATGCTGATAAATATGTCCAAGGGGGTCATGATTCGTATCTTGATTGCAAACATCTGAATCCCAAGTTAGACTGGACCAGTAAGTGAGTTGATGGGGCACAAGAGGACAGACAAGCAGGGGAGGCCCTCATGCCCCGTGAGAACTCTGAGCCACTTCCTCAGGACATCGTCTTGCCAGATAGATTCAGCACAACCATTTCCACTTCCCTGTGCCGAAGTTCCTGAGAGTATTGTTCTCATAAAATAAGGACTAATACGTTCAGGTGCAAAAGGCAAGGCCTCCCGGCAAGCAGCAGATTAGGACTATCTCTCGAATACAGTTTTTATTTGTGATCATTGTCGCCACTTAAAAAATGCTCAGAAGCTGAGAATGCATTCACATTCAAATTCAGGGTTTATCTGTTCCGGGCTTTGGCACACCACTGTTCCTAAGCCACATAAACAAATGGGATGTCTAACGACAATTCAGCCTGATATGAAACCAAAAGAAACAGTCTCAAAACAAGTTCAGGTGGGAAGAAAAAAATCATTTTTTTTTCTGACAGAGCTGAGGAACAAACCCACCCTCGGCTAACAACTGCTCTGCTGCTGAGTCCAACGGGGAAAACAGCCGAAAACAAGAAAAATATCATGATTTCCAATCTAAGCTATAGTTCTGACCTTACGACTATCCTCTGGTGACGATTCAAGCAAACTAACTACTTCAAGGTGGCACAAAAATCCAAGACCCTTTCCAAGCAGAATGTGTGGGCTTCTTACTAGCCACATAAAGACTGAAACTTTGATCTGCATGGCCTTAAACACTATTTCAGGGGTTTCAACATGTGTAAAACACATAAAGCTAACAATTATAAAGAGAAAAGGTTCCCTTCATAAACACGGATGCTGTTTCACTTTGTCTTAAACTTCCGGCCTACAGTCCCTGTTGAGAGGGCGTGACATTGAAACTTCTTCACTACAGTCATCTGCCCAACACCCTGCCCCCTCTCTCCGGTGCCTGGTAGAGAGGCAAGGTCTGTTTTTAAAAAGCCCAGGCATCCATTACCTATGGAGCAGCATCTTCTCCAGCCACAGACAGGAGGCATGGCGCTTAGTCCCTCACCCGGCGGCCTGCAAACAAAGGCAGCAGCAGTGCACTTGGGTTCTGAGTGTTTAGAAAGCTTAAGAGCCTGGGATAATCCGGGAGGATTATATTATGCCTGCCACTGCCCTCTTCTAATGCACCTGCTCCTCAATGCACGAAATGGGATGGAGCGTAGAGAGTTATGCCGGATCTAAGGGAGAAGCTTTTACATCTGAGTTGGTTTCAGCTTACAACTCTAGGTCACACGCCATCATCCAAGGACGTCAGGAAAGGAACTCAAGGCAGGAATTGATGCAGAGGCCATGGAGGAGCGCTACTTCCTTACTTGTTCCTCATGGCATGCTCAGCTTGCTTTTTTTATACTATCCAGGACCACCAGGGGTGGCACCACCCACGGTGGCTGGGCCCTCCCATATCAATCATTAATCAAAACAATATCCTACAAACTTGTCTGCAGGTCACTCTGACAGAGGCATCTTCTCTGTTAAGATTCCCTCTTTCCAGATAGGTCTAGGTTTGTGCCAAGTTGACAAAACCAAACAGTACAACACCCATGACATAAAATAAAGAAACCTAAGACAAGGAGGAGATGTTGGTAGCAATGGCCAAAAGTGGTGTGCACACCTGTAATCTCAGCAATTGGGAGACTGACTCGGGTTTCTTATGAGTTCAAGAACAAGCTTGAACTACATAGTATGACCATCTCAAGAAACGGAACAAAAGGGAAGGTGGTAGGGGAAGAAAAAGAAAGGGAGGAAGAGAAAAGAAATGCAGAGGAAGGAAGAGAAGACAATAGGTAGAAGGGAACAAAAAAGGGGGGAGGAGGGTAGAGAAGAGGCCAGTGTGTGACAGTCACTGACCTCTTCCTCTTCCTTCATTAATTTCTCAAAATATGGCACTATATATATATATGTTGGAGACAGAGTCTTATGTATCCCAGGCTGGCCTCAAACTTACTATGTAGCTAAAGATGGCCTTGAACTCTTAGTCCTGACTCTCTGCCTCCTGAATGCTGAGATTACAGCTGTATACCACCTGTCTGGCTCAGCCCTTGGATTTTAAGAAGCTCTGCAGATGACTAGTCTGCCTCAGCCTGAGAACCTTCCATCGACATTCATTCATACAGAAAACATCCCAGTCCTAAGCGCAGTGTATTTAACAAGACGAAAGCAAGTGTGTCTAGCGGAAACCAGGAAACAGATGTGGAAGTGAGTGCCACTTTCAACGCCTGCCAAGAGCAAGGTGCACAGAAGTGATGGGAAATGTCCCCTGAGTGCGATGGCAGAGCAGGCTCTTCCTTATGTATATACAAGGCCTGAGGAAAGCCCCACTAACACGGCAGAGGCCAGCAGGATGGTGAATGAAGCTGAGTTGGCAGCTTTTGCCTCTCTTTTAAGGACACTCTAAGGATTTCAGGCTTGTATACAACATATTCAGATCAATATCAGCCCCCCTATTCCCCCTCCAACTTCTCCACCTTCCAGCACATTCCCCTCCTGACTAAATGTCCTCTTGCACAGTCCACTGAGTCCAAATTAGAGCTGTCTATTTGCTGATGGTGTATGGCCATTCGTTAGATCATGGGCAGCCTATCCAGAGAGACTTTCTAGAGTGGAACACTCTCTACCCCAGCAGTTTTCAAGTTCCTTTGCTTGCCAGATAGGCGTGGGGCTTCACGAGCTCCTCCTCCATCTAAGATGGGATGTGCACATGGCTTCATCTTCTACAGGTCTGGTGCAGCAGCCACAGCCACTGTGAGTTCGCAAATACCACAGTCCTGCCGAAGATGCTGCTTCACAGCGATTCTTCCCAAACGAAAGCTGCTTCTGCCTCTCGGGGGCTTTTCTGTGATCAGCTCCAGTAGGGACAAAAGGCCATACAGTGTAGTGAGGTCTGTGGGTTGCTCTGGGATTGCTCTGCACAGGTTCAAATGTTAGAGCCTGATCACCCACTCCTTACCTTTCTCCTAGAAAATGGGGTAGGGATGTAGTTCCTCTCGCAGTACCTTTTTGCTTTTCCAACGCAGATACCCAGCTCTGGATTCAGTATACCCTTGAATCTTTGAGCACAACTATTCTCTCTAATGGGCATGGAGTCTTGTAATGGACCACCCCTCCAGCCTTTGACTGCTTGAAGGCTGCCAGCCAAATGCATCTTTGACCTCTGACTTCGTCTTCCTCTTCCTTGCTCCTCTTTTCTCTTCTCCACTATTTTCTACTTATTTTTGATTACAACTTACTGTGCCATGTTGACATGGAGGATAAATAATTATTTAGACAGACCACAATAGGGTGGCCGTGGCAGAGTACACCTATACTTTAAACACTGAGGAGGTTGAGGGGGGAAGTCTCAAGTTCAAAGCCAGCCTAGGTCATATAGTAAAGCTCTGTATTTAAAAGAAAAGACTACAGTTAAATAATAATAATATGATGAAATAATTTTAAATATGGGGATAAAAACCAACATGCACTGGGTCAATTTGTCCAAAGCGAGGACACAGAGATCACATTATCTAATTCATCTCTTCTAGCTCTTAATTATTTATAGACAGCAACCCCCACAGAAACACTGTGAAGGCTGATGATACACTTTAAAGCCCTTTGGAAAGCAAGGTGGTCTTCCATGGGAACTCCTTTCTTTGATGTTTACTGGATATTTCTAGGTTGCCTGTCTCCAATCTACCTAGTGTTCTTTCTCATCTGCCCTCCAGATTGCACGGTTGTACAGTTCAAATGTCCACTAAGGATCACGAAATGGCAAAGATGGTGTCTGAATTAACACATTAAACAGTGAGGCAATGAATGTAGCAAAAAAGAAATGAAAAGCCCACCATGTTAATAATGGCATCTTCAGGCACACTTAGGAGGATTAGCAATGATTCTATATTCCTGCTTCTAAAATACATATGTTTATGAATAGAAAAGGACTGACATGGGAAAGCTTGTCTCATTTCTGTTCAATCTTACTTTCAATAAAATCGCTTTCTCAATGTTGAACTAATCAATCACTCTCATTTTTATCACACGGTGTTGACTTTGTGTCTCTGAGACAAAATGTCAGGGAAGCAATTTTTAAAAGGAAAGGTTCACTGTGGTTCAAGGCCTCAGAAGTCCCCATCCATCTCGATTCTGTCAGCTCTTTCCTGAGGCAGGGCAAAGTATCATGGTGGCGGGGGAGCATGGGTACAGGAGGCTGCTCACCTTGAACAGTGGTGTAGGGAGTTGAGGGAGTGGAGGGAGACATAAGGAACAAGTATTCCCTTTGGAATCATATCCGCAGTGAACCACCTCCTCCACCTAGGCCCCACCTCCTAAGAGTCACTCGTCAGCAACCTTATGATCAACCAGCCACCTTGCAGCATGACCACCATCTAGGAACCACATCACTGACACATTAGTGTCTCCTGTTTCTTAGAAGAAGACATGGAGACTCTTTATTTAGAAATGGAAAGCCTCTCGGGAGTGGATGTGGGCTGGTGAGTGGGGCAAGGCCTACACTCAGGAGCCAACAAGGGTGTAGAGGAGATATGTATTATCCATCACGAATGCATGATATGCTAGGCCTACACTGGAGCTGTGGTGAAGAATTCTATCCAGGGGCATGAGTACTACGGATTATCAACAGATTTAAAACACATCTCTGACAGATGTGGTGGAATGCTCCTGCAGGCCCAGTACTTGGGAGGCTGAGGCAGGAGAATCATCACGAGCTCGGAGCCAACCTGGGCTATGCAATGAAGCCCTATGTTAAAAAACCAACCAACCAAATAAGCAAAACCCCAGGGCTCATTTTCTCTCTAAAGCAAGCACACACTCTGTCCGACCTGACATCCTTACTTTTCGCCTTTGAGTAAAGCAGGGATTCTCTTCCATGTACTTTCTTTAAAACCCATTTGCAATGGTGTCTTTAATAAGAGCTGTAGGGTTTGCTAATCCTGTTTGACAGTAAAGCTTCTACCTTGCAAAAAAAAATCTTTTAGAAATGCTAAATACAGTATCCCAGAAAGACCAGAAAAAGCTCTATTTCAGAGAGTCATATTGATCTACATACACCAATATCCTGAATGTGCCATAGTCTCAAAGCTTTTGACCACTGAAGTCACAAGGCTTTGATCTGTTAGACAGCCCTAGATTTCTCAGCATGGACACATACCTGTGGCAGGAAGAAGCAAAAGATATAGATGTCTCCATTTTTACCGGAGTTAAGGCAGTCAAGCAACATTGGAATATTGTTCACTATTTACTAAGTAGTTCTAACCTAAACTGGGATGTTACTGAAGATTACTGCCAACTAAAGTTATTGCAACTTCACTTGAGGCAATTTTGTAGTCTCCAGTGAGACAACCAAGTGACATGGTCTCAACCCAATGAAAAGATGACCAACCACTTAGATTTGTTCATAAAAGGCACAAGTGTGCCCACACGGGCTTTTTTTTCTCTCTCTCTCTCCTAATGATGCTGAATTATTCATGAGAACAGTTTGCCCTATGGTTTAAGATAAAATTAGGGGAAGAATAAATAAGATGCTTTTCCAGTAGGTGTTCCTAAAATTAATAGTCTACTTCATATTTTCCCAATGCAAACCTTTTAAAGAAGAACAGAAACACAAATCAATATAATACCATCAGTGCATGTTCCGTGGGGGATAGAAACCACAAGATCCATTATCTGTGCAAATAAGGCTCAGAGGGAACAGAAAGTCCTACCCCACAAAAAGCAAGGAGTAACCTATACCATTCATTCTGAACACTTCTTCCATACTTTGGGTAAAGATGATTCCAGAAGAAATCTTTATATACAGCATCGAATATTTTGTCGTAGCAATAGAATGTGAACTAATACATACCGAAGAGAACCCAAAGCATCCATCCCCATTCATTTTGTCAATAGCTTGCCTGTCCCTCTTTAGTGCTTTATTTCTATATGGAAAGTACATGCTTTGGAAGGCAGGGCGTACAAGCAAGCATCTTGTCTATTTCTACCAGCATCAGCAGACTCCGTTTCAGACTGTCTTCCTACAAAGATTCTTGCACAAGACTTTTCCACCCAGAAGCTCCTGCAGCTCTGAGGCTTTGAGTATTTTCATTATTAAGTGATAATAAATTCATCCAGCAAATGAATACAGAAGCTCAAGGCAGTCGGGCAGTGATGGCACCCGCCTATAATCCCAGCACTCAAGAGGCAGAGGCAGGCGGGTCTCTGTGAGTTCGAGGCCAGCCTGGTCCACTGAGCGAGTTCCAGGACAGGCTCCAAAGCTACACAGAGAAATCCTGTCTTGAAAATCAAAAACAGAAGCTCAAAGAACTCCAGCACGGAAGGGTATAGGTCCTAAGGAGAATATTTGGAGTCCAAGAGTTTAATGTGCTGTTTTTCCCTAAACTTTCCTCACTTCCCAGGGATGAGATGGCATCCCATAAAATGATACAGGATCCCTTCTTGAAGGAGGGTTACAATTATGATAATAGAACCTTTTCATACACACCACACACACACACACGCACACACACATGCACACATGCATACACACACACTGAAATTGCCATCATTTTATTTTTTGTCAAACCATAAAGAAATAATTGGAATGTGAATATGGCTCAACAGAGCACTTGCCTAGCTTGTGCAAACCCCGGGGTTCCTTACCCAGCAATGCAAAAAGCATGAGGGTATACCACAAGCATGAGGGTAACACAACCTTCTGCTTCCGAGGCGACTGGAGGATAGATATGTCTAAGAGTCACTGACAAATTTCTTCAAATCTGTCTTCCTCAAAGGGGGACACCTAGCTGTCCATCTCCCTCGGGGCTTCGTCCTCTGCCCGGCTCATGGCTGCTGACTGGCCTCTGACTGGACTACCTGCTAACCCGACTGCAGGTTCCAGATGGGACTCTCTGACTCTCCTGCCCTTTGAGAGAAACCAAAATCTCTCAGCAAATCAGACAAGGCCCTTACCATTGAGCTAAAAGTACTGTTTTCCAGTTCACCAAATAGTGGTCTGCCCAAGCACACTAAAGACCCTAGAGGATCCGGGGAGCTGGCAACTATGATTTCAGCAACTCATTTCTTGAATTACTCGCATATTTGGAAGGGAAAACATAAGGAAATAAACAGCTGAAACGCGGAGACTAACAGCCTTCCACTCATCTGTCTAGCTCCCCATTTTCCTCCTAGGGACTCACATCTAGAGGACTCCTGAACAATGAGCATGCCAGCTGCTTTCTTTAGATTGCAACCTCTATGTCCGCGACAGCAACAGCTTGCTGTCTACTCAAAGCCGGGTGTTACCCACTCCATAGCCTGGAGCTGTAACCTGAGAATGTGAGAGGAAGTCACTTGACAAGTTCTTGTGAAGGGAACAGCATCAGAAATGACCCATATGTTCAGGTGGGTGGAGTTCACCAAACTCTGCTTCTCTCCAGCTCTCCCCGGGTTGAAGGAAAGAAACGTGATCATTTTGGGTGGACCTTCAGGTACCAAGGCCTGCTTGTAAGTGAGCCTCCAGGAGACCTTAAATTACCTCACTGAAGTGAGCCTCCAGGAGACCTTAAACTACCTCACTTAAAGGAAAAATCTGCACTCTGTAGCAACCTCCCACAAGACACACCACCATAAACATAGTAAATGTTACTCCTCTACCTAACAGCGGTACAGTAACACACAAACCAAGAATTGGGAAATATTTGATACCTCCAGACTGGAAAGACTTAAGAATGACAATAAATAATAAGTGGAAATGAGTACTCTCAGAGATTGTCACAAAAATATGGAAGGCACTTTCCTATGGTCTCAGCACTTGAGAATCTGAGGCAGAAAAAAATTATGACTTTAAGGTTAATCTTAGTTTCATAGTATACTCTCTCACTCAACACCCCCCAACACACACACACACACCTACACACATATACACACACATACACACACACACCTACACACATATACATACACATACACATACACACACCTATACACATATATACACACACATACACATACACACACCTATACACATATACACACACACATACACACACACATACACAATGGACCAGTATGACCCTTAGCAACAGAAATATACAATAAAACTCAAGACTCAGTTCTACTCTCAGACTATATCATAAAAACACACTTTAAAACACAGAAAAACACCACCCGTGTCTAAGTATCATTTAGCAAGTACAAATCGAGACGCTGAGTTCGGATCCCCAGAACCCACATAGAGCTGCACGGGTGGTTGGCTCACATCTGTAATCCCAGCACTTCCTCAGAGAGATGGGAGGTGGAGACAGGAGAGTTCCCCAAACGATCATGGGTCAGCTGGCCCCGTGTGCACAGCAGCAAACAACAGTTGACTGTCTCAGTATGGAAGGCAAAGGCTGACACCAGGGGCTGCTGTCTGTCCTCAGACACACACGTGCACATACCCAACCATGCACAGAGACAGTAAACCAATTTCCCACCCTCAATCAATGCTTTTAAAATAACCATCCCATAGGTTTACCAGGCAAATGCTTACACAAGATACATTGCTGAGATCAATAGGGCGTGTTTTCAGAAAGACTTCTGTATACTAAAAATCCTTAAGGAATCTTTTATATGTGTGTTTTTCTATTCATAAGTGTTCTGTCTGTTTAAGTAATTCTACAGTTGAAGAACAAGCCTTTTAAAAGAGAGCAACGATACCCACTCTTATGATGCCATCCACCAAGAGGTGACGAGAAGGGCCAAGGTACCTCTAGCTAGAGCTTGAAGTGTGCTGTGTGAGTTTTCAGACTTGAAAACTCGAAACTGAATTCACCTCCTGCTTTGGACACCACTCAGTCTCACGTAGTTCTCCATAGGTATAGAAAACAGACTGGGAAAGTATTTCTTGCCAACTCTAAACTCCAGAACCTGAAGCTTCTATCCTATTTATTGCTAATAATTGCTTCCTATTGTCATTTGTAACTGGTGGGACTGGGGCAAGGAGGATGGAGCACAAGGACCAGTTCTAGGTGCTCTGTCATCCAGAAAAGGGGATGTTAAGAGGGAGGAAGAGGAGAAGGGGGAGGTGGATGAAGAAGATGGGAGGAGAGGAGGAGGATGGGGAGGGAACAGGAGATGGAGGAGGAAGAAGGGATTATTCAGCTATCCCCAAAAGGAACTTGAGTAAGAGTCTGCCTCTTGAAGACCTGCTGGACCCCAAGTTTTGGTAATAAATGCCTGTGCACAGTTGCTTCACCTCCAAAGCGTCCTGCAGCAGCCCACAGAGTCACTGGGCTGTCTTTTCTTGCTCACTTGTTTGGTTTCTGCTGCGCTGAGATGGCAGCTGGTGCCTGTGTGTGCTAGGCAAGTACCCCGTCACTGAACTACATGCTCAGTCTCTAACTACTTTTGTTTTCTCTGCCATTGATTTTCAGTTCCATGCAGGTAAGGAGTAATATTACTTGCATATCTTTTTAAGTTGCCACATGGTTAATTTCTTTTTAGAAGAACATGGAAAAGTACAGAGAATTCTAAAGATTCTTAGCCAGTAACATTGCTTGTGGTGTAACCATAAGGGCCTGCATCTATGTGTAAAATCCCCCAGCCTCCATGTATAAAACGTTGGGCATGGTGGCACGTGGTTGGAATCCCAATACTGAAGGAGCCGAGACAGGAGGCATAGCCTACCTGGTGAATTGTAAGCCAGTGACAGAGCCTGAGACAGGAGGCATAGCCTACTTGGTAAGTTGTAAGCCAATGGCAGAGCCTGAGACAGGAGGCATAGCCTACCTGGTAAGTTGTAAGCCAATGGCAGAGCCTGAGACAGGAGGCATAGCCTACCTGGTGAATTGTAAGCCAATGGCAGAGCCTGAGACAGGAGGCATAGCCTACCTGGTGAATTGTAAGCCAATGGCAGAGCCTGAGACAGGAGGCATAGCCTACTTGGTAAGTTGTAAGCCAATGAAAGAGCCTGTCTCATAAACCACAGGGACAGCTCCTAAGGATGGAACTCTAGCTTCTATTCTATACACATGAACAGACACATATGGAGAGAGAGAGAGAGAGAGAGAGAGAGAGAGAGAGAGAGAGAGAGAGAGAGAGAGAGAGAGAGAGAAGGGGGAGTTCTCTGTCAACCTAGAGTATATCATTCTTCACACAGTAAGATCATGAGCCCTGGAAGTTGAATCCAAACTTTAGAAATGAAAACATAGTGAAAACTGCAAGGCATCCCATGGATATAATATTTTTAAAGAGAAGGCAGCCCTTTCAGGTGAATGTGGGGGTCACACTGACACAGCCACCTACTTGATACCCATGCCCACCACAGTATACCCCAAATACTTCCTGAGACTACTTGTGTTTATTAAAGCATTTGTCTTTATAGGTGAAATATTAAGCCCACTTCAGTTATCATCACCCCAAAGTTTGTGTTTACAAACACATCCCTTTTGTCATGTGATGATCTTGGAGATGTCACATTTGTGTAGAAACAATGTTTAAGATGCTATCCAGAGAGACATAACTGCCCTATTCACCCTTGCCTCTGTTCCAGCCGTAGGCACTCCGGGTTCCCCCAGCTCACTGTCTCTGATCACTGCCCAGCTATACCACCTGCTGGCCTGTGTCAAGGCTCTTTTTCTTCAAAGATTGGGCAAGTAAAAAGGAACAGACCTAAGAAAGGAATAGACCATGCAGTTCTCAACTCATATTTCAAAATGATATCCGTTCTGAGATGCTCCCAAACTGTACCTTTAGAATACACATTTGACTGGGTTTATCTGGAAACCGTCAGTTACGTCTGGAATGCAGTGAAGCCACTTATTCGAGGCTGGCATGTACAGCTGGTGTGATGTAAGTGTTCATTCCACCTAGAATTATGCATACACCTGTCCGATCTCTTGACCCTTTCAAGATCCTCATCACAGTTTGTCAGAAAACAGAGAGTTCCAGGACCTGTGTGGGGCACGTGTCCCTGGCACCTTATCCCAGGATGCTCTCGCCAGATTACAGCTCACTCCATGCTTTATTTCCTATGGCTTTACCTTCTATTTCTAATCCAATGTTTCCAATTTGAATCCCCTTTATCCCCTTATGTTGTCTTATTGTTATTGCTAAAACTTCGAGAACTATATTGAAGAGGTATGGAGAGAGTGGACAGCCTTGGCGTGTTCCTGATTTTAGTGGAATGGCTTTAAGTTTCTCTCCATTTAATTTGATATTAGCTGTCGGCTTGCTGTATATAGCTTTAATTATATTTAGGTATGACCCTTGTATCCCTAATCTCTCCAAGACTTTTATCATAAAGGGATGTTGAATTTTGTCAAATGCTTTTTCAGCATCTAATGACACGATCATATGGTTTTTTTCTTTCAGTTTATTTATATGATGGATTACATTGATAGATTTGCGTATGTTAAACCAGCCCTGCATCTCTGGTATGAAGCCTACTTGATCATAATGGATAATTTTTCTAATGTGTTCTTGGATTCGGTTTGCCAGAATTTTGTTGAGGATTTTTGCGTCGATGTTCATGAGTGAGATTGGCCTGTAATTCTCTTTCTTGGTTGGGTCTTTGTGTGGTTTTGGTATCAGAGTTACTGTAGCTTCATAAAAGGAATTTGGCAATGACTCTTCTGTTTCTATATTGTGAAATACATTAAGGAGAATAGGTATTAGGTCTTCTTGGAAGTTCTGGTAAGCCATGCTCTATTTCCCACCACTCTACCTTCTATTTCTAATCCAATGTTTCCTAAAGCACAGGATGTTTGAACCAAGTTCCTTATAGATGTTGGGTAACTAAGAACCTGGATGTTGGCTCCCAAGAACTGCCACCTATTTTGTACATAACACGTTGGATTTTAAGGTTTTTATTACATTTCTATGTATTTATGTATGTGTGCACATGTGTGCATGTGCTTGTGCTGTGGAGGTCAAAGCATTATTGGGTCCCAAGGACTGGACTCCTATCTTCAGGGCTGGCAGCAGACACCTTTCCCCACTGAGCCTCCTTGCCAGCCCTCTCTCTCTCTGTTTGAATCCAGTACTTTTATCTCTCAGAACCTAGCTGGCCTGATGATGAGGGTGCACTGAGCGTTACCACAGCTCTTTGGTCCTGGTCTGTGATCTGCCCCTTCCTTTACCCCCTGCTCCTCTTCCCTTTGACAGAACACACAGCCAAGGGACCCTGGAAAACTGAGCAACACGGGAGATGCCTGGCCCCAAAGAGATCAGTTCTCAGGGGAAGTCTATAGTAGGAACTTCCGTGAATCTGTAGAATATGAAATCCTTCATGGAAACTTCATCTGATGCCTCTTTGCTACAGGCCCTTCATGGTCCTGGACCATGCAAGAGACATTGATACAGGAGATCAGTGTTTCCTTCTGATGCACACCTCATAGCAAGTTATGTGCTGGGCAGGAAGACATTGGCTTCCTAGTTGTTGAGGGATCATCAAGAGTTTCTTAAAGCAAAACACCCAAGGGAAAGAGCTAAGAAAGTCTGTTCAAGGAAAATGTATTTGTAGAGTGGGAAATGTTAGACCGGTATGGGTTAAAATCTGGAGGGCTAGGGTATTACAGACGAGACAGAGAACCAGTTAATTTTCTTGTAGACACTCAAAAGGCCCACTGAACAATACCACAATAAAACTGAGACGCTGCTGCATCCAATGTGTGTTGCCTATTCCTCTATGCTTTTTCTTAAACTTTGTTTTTATATTTATTGAGGTTTGGGAGGAAGGCATGTGTGCATTGTGGCTCACGGATGGAGAGGTAAGGGGACAATTTGTGGAATTTGGTTCTCTCCTTCTACCTTGTAGGTGCCAGGGTTGTTGGTCCTGATGGCAAGCACCTGTACACTGAGCCATCTCAGTAGCCCTAGAAGCTTTAATTCTGTATGTAGTGGCTGATAATGATTTGAGACTTGTTAATGAATTTGTTAAATGAATAGACATTCAGTAACATCTATGCTGTACCAGGCACCCTGTTAGCATAAAAAGCAGTAGTTCTCAAAGCAGATGGTGGGGTCTCCTTGGGACCCGGCTACTGTGTCTCCTTGTGATCTAGCACCTCACTGTATTAAAAGACAAATTTCCTCAAATCGAGTTGAGGATGGAGCTCAGGGGTAGAGTATTTGCCTCACAAGAATGAGGCCCTGAGTTTCACCTCTGGTCGCACACATACACACACACATGCACGCATGCACGCACGTGCACACACACTTCAGAGTATTTTAATATTTATTTAATTTCTGAATTGTTATATTTGCGTCAGCATGAAAAATCTGCATTTAAATCAAGCACTGGGAATGACTCAAGATTGTGTGTGTGTGTGTGTGTGTGTGTGTGTGTGTGTGTGTGTGTGTAGAAAAAGAAGAAGCATAAGGCATAAGGGCAACATATGAGGCTAAGGGCAAAAGGGTAAATAAAAGGGGGGGGGATATTCACAAAGCTTTCAGTTTATATAAGCATACAGACAAGTTAACAATCCCATAGACTGTAACAATAGAACCAAGATGCATTTTCACAGGATCACAAAAACCGGTGGATCTGGCAAGGAGGAGCCTTATGTCTCAGAGGAAGCAAGGCTGTGAAGTTCCCCTGAGGCTGGGAGCACAGCCTTGGTAGCTACACTAACCTGCAGGCTTGGTTTGCATTAGCATCTAGCTGGTTGAGTTAAAAGGAATTTCTTCTGGGAACCTTGCTTTTGACTCCAGTGGGGTGCCCAGGTGAGAATTTTTCTCTCTGAAGCTAGTTTTAGCAACTCAGGCCTTTTTTCCTGTATAAACAGTTAATTTCCTGGGTTATGATCTTATATTAGTTGAAACAATGGTGAAGGGTAAATACAGAATATCAGTAGCCTGTTAAGTCAGAGCAGAAGCCCAGTAGATTCCACCTTCCTGAGTCTGCTGTTAGAGCAGACATGCTACCTCCTGTATGAGGCTCCTTTCTAATCAGTGACTACTGTCAATAAAGAAAGTCTGTGGGAGACTATTTTTATGTAGATTTTGGCTACAGAACAGGACTTGACCGAATCCTTTTCACACCATGGCTTCATGGTGTGTGGGGAGGTATCCAGTTGCCCTACAGGAAAAGTCAGACTTATACACTGCTGGGATCCTATAGTAGGGAGCAATGCTATGATTTCACAGGATTTCTATGGAATTGAGAGTGACTTATCCAAAGGACAGATGCCCCGTAGCTCTTCAAAACTGGGTTACTCTAAGTGGGATGTCCGTATACACTCCCTGTGGATAGTCCAATAGCTCAGTTAGCTGTACATTTACTGTATAATACTCGTGGGCTCACCACAAGAAGACAATAAGGAAGTAGATATGTTAATTTAATAAATTGTTACTAAATAAATTAATAAAATGTTCAAGTAGCCCAACACCATCACAGACAAACATGTGAAGGTGAACCACATTCTGTGCAGTGTGTGTGTGTGTGTGTATGTATGTGTGCACGCGTGCGTGTGCGTGTGTGTACTGCTGAAAATGCAAATTCAAGGGGAAAGCTCAGGAATCATGGCTGTCACTGTCTTACAGTGATGAATGTCGCAGGAAAAACCTCCCCTTATTTCATTTGGACTGACAAACCACCATGCTCTTCTGCCTGGTGCGTCTGAAATACATGCTTTCCTTGATTAATTATTTACAAGGTACCTGTCACATGAGTCGGTGCTACTGCGCCCAGGGAAAGGACTCATGAAAAGACAAAATACCAGCTGGGTGGTGCCGAGGGCACAGAAGGAGAGGAAAATATATAAATTAACCAAGGACAATTCTCCAAGAACAAAGGGCCCACTTGGTAACCAGCCACAAACTAGGCGATAAAATCCAGGGTGGCTTGTACCTCTGGAACTTTGAGAAACAAAATTACCATTTCTACCAGGTTTATCTAGTATGCAGAAAGCCTGAATTAGGAAGGTAGAGACTCCCATAATGGAATAACATATGTAAGAGGAATTCAGGGGCTGGCTTATGAAATGTTCGGGCCACTTGTGGGGTTGAGAACAGCCACCTCGATCTTGTGAACCCGAGTCTTTATTCTACCTGCTTAGGGGTTCAGACCTGTGGTGACATAGACAGAAGCACCGGGTCCAGACATGGCTCTGATTATGACAAGTCGCTTGGTCTCCATGGGTCAGTTTCCCAGTGTGAGAAGTAAAGACAGACACTCATTGATAAAGCTGCCTCTGGCTCTAACACAGGTACCCCTGGTTTGTTCCAGGGTATATTCTAAGAATCCCACAAATACCAGAGATTGCAAGTGGGTCTGAGCCCCACGTTTCATCTGCTAACACACACTGTGATAGTCTGTTGCTAAAACTGTTACATATTATTAAATCACTGCTCTCTTAGTATGCCCAACTTATGAATTAAACATTGCCAAACTATATCCTCCATCCCACCATACGGATATGCCTAGTTTATTAAGGCAGTCTTTCCTATCACCTAGCAATATAAACCCCTTTGTCGCATGATGGAGACCAACATTTAGTATACTCATGGCAGGGTCTACTAGCCCTGATTATGTACAAGACCCTGAGAAGGTCATGGGGTTTGTGGAAACTCGTGTGTCTAGCCAGCGGGAGGCCAACAGTAGCTGCCATATTGTCCCTCTTCATCCAGAACTCCTCTCAGACTGCCCTGTTCCTCACAAGAAGCAGGCCATGTGGAGGCACCTTGGATTCCCTGCTGCTGGCTGGCAAGGGCACAGCACAAGCTGCTCCAGGGTCACCCTCAGACTGCCAAATGATTCTGCCAGTGCTTAGACTTCCAGCTTGTGTAGCCCACTGCTAAACTAACGAGACGCTTCAAAAACACTCATCAAGCTTTGATGGCATTATAAATAAGCCATTGTCATTTGCTAATATTGTTGTGGTGGACAAAGAGAACAATAGTATGGGGGAGCAGGGGATGAGGAGCATCCCCGAGGACAGTCAGCCCGGCAGAGATGATAAGAACTCAGCAGAACAGCTGGGTACAGTTCACAGGACTGGATAGATGACAGTGTCAATTGCCACAACAAAGGGAGGTGATTGAACATCTGACCACGAGAATTTGAATGTGAGCCGCAGATCCAGAGGGGACAGAACCCAATTTTACAGGTTGCCAAAAGTAGAATCTCTAAGAGAATGTGGACCCAACCAGCTGCTGAGAGAAAGCCTAACACAGAGATTCACAACTGGCCGGAATGCATAGAATAAATGCCTGCAGCTGTCCAGTCTCAAATGAATCTGCAACAAAAACTCTACACCTACATATCTCAGGGCCCAGCACGGAAGAGGTGACGGGAAGAGTGTAAGAGCCAGAGGCCAGAGGCCAGGACACCTGCTGTCAGACAGTGTCCCCTGGACAGGACAAGAAAAAGGTACCCAGGAACTTGCAACAGTATGAGCTGCCTGAACAAGCCCAGCAAGGTGTCATACATTGACATTTGAACGTGGCTGGGGCAGTTCCACATGTCCCCACCCACAGATGAAGAGTTACAGGTTATCAGTGGATGCTAGGAGAGAGAGAGAATCAGTTTCCTCCAGAGACAAACTACTACATAGGCTCTCCAATCCCAAGTGGTCAGCCCTGGACACATGTACATGAGCTAAAAGGACTCGCTACATATACATATACATATACATACATATACATATACATCATATACATATACATATACACATATACATACATCATATATATATGTGTATATGCATATACATCATATACATATACGTGTACAGTGACACGGAAGAAGAGATCATGAATCTGGCAGGAGGATGTGGGAGGGAGGGGTGGCGTGATGTAGATACGGCGCACATGCATGAAGGTCTTAAAAATAATAATAAAAATGAACTTCTTTCTAAAAGGGATCTCAGAGGCAAGGCCACCCCACTGAAGAGGCCCCTGAAGGCACAGTACCTTGACATTACAGTTAAAGTTTTGAGAGAGAAAAGTAAAATGCCACTTTGGCAAAATAAACCAGCCCACAATTAAAAAAAAAAAAAGGCTTCAATCACCTTTTCCACCGACTCTTTCAAGATATTTACTTTACCATCTTGTTCTTATTACAACTCAAGTATTTCCTGTGGTATTTGGGATTAAAATCGAGATCTTGAATCTTAGCTGTCCAGTACCCCATCCTGTTTCTCATATTTTTCACACTTGAGCATCATTACGCTCAGGGTGATACCCGAATACCTGTGACCATCTTCTTCCTTCCCTAGAGGAAATGAGACCCACTGAGTTCCTTTTCTATAAACAGACACAATAGACATTATCATTAGATATCATTATGAAGCCTGCAGCCATTATTTCTCAGCAGACAGCATGCGTCACAGCCCACAGGAGACGAGAGCCTGCTGGTCTGGCCAGCCGTGTTAGCTCTAGAAAATACTGTTTCAGGACAATCCAGACAGAAAGGGAAAATAAACAAGAGAGGTTGTCCAACTACAATCTCATGAAATATGTGGATTTGCAAACTGTAACTAAAGGCCCTGAAATCAAGCATCCCAGCCATGCTTTATCCCAACGCATTCTTAAAATCCTGTATCATTGCCGGGAGTATATTATTTTTAATTCCTAAACACTTCCTTCTGCAGCATTTCAAGGGGATCTTGGTATTTATTTTTCTGCATCTAAGATCAGAAATTAAAAGTTAAATATGCAAAATTAGTTTCCTTGAGGTATCCAATCAAAGAATGGAGAATGAAGGCGCATCAGAGATTAGAGCGTTCCCCAATTTAAGTCTAACCCCACAGGCAGCACTAACTAATGAGATACTCTTGTGACAGTTTGCAATTGCTTTGCTATATCGAAACGTAGATACAAAGGGCACGTGCAGTAACTGAACAAAGAGTCAGTCTTTCTCGGGGGTGAGTGCATCACCTAGCCACAGAAAACCCCACAGGGAGCTCCTGCCCACTGACCCACTGGTCTGGCAAGAACCTAAGAGCTCAGAAACAGCTCACTTGGGATCCTGAACTAAGATTTTATTACAGAAACAGAGGGGGGAAGTAGTAACGTTTGACCATGGAGGACCACAGTGCCACATGAATAAAATCAGACCTATTGTGAGGACCTTGCAGCAGCCAAACCAGCCCACACCCAGGACTGGCCATATCACCCTGGGCAAGAGCACACAGCAGAGCACGGACTAGCAGAAGCAATGGCAGGTGCTGATGCTGACTGCACTTACCACAGAGGCAGGACAGTCCACTGCACGAAGAAACCAGGGCTTTCTCCATCCATCACAACAGGGTAAAAACAACTGTCAAACGTCATCATGCGGAACAGCTTCAAAGAGTGTCCAGTGAAGACACTTTTCAAGTTCAGTGCCCAAGGGATGTTGACCCTTTGACTCTTGTCTCTGCACCAAGAGGCATCTGGGAGCTCTAGTGAGCTGGAAGGGGCGGGGCTGGAAGAGTATACAACACTAAAAGGAAATAAGCCCTGAAAAGACAAAAAGGAAATGTAATCTCATGCTACCAAGAGAAAGAAGCCAGGCTGACGAGGGTTGCTCACGGTGGGACTCCAACTCTGGTGGTTGAGAGAAGGCAAAGCTAGGAAGGCACAAACACAAAGCAGGAGCTGCTGGCGCTTACCAGAAGGGAAGTGTGACCTGTACAAAGCAGTGAACTGTTTTGGTAGTGAAATGCTCACATAGGATGTGGTGGGCACATGTTCTCTGACTTTGCCAAACCCCATAAAATGTACAGACACCAAGAGTGAACCCCAGTGACAGCCATTAGATCTGAGTGATAAGAATGTGATATTGGAAACACACTATAAGCTGGGGAGGTGGCTCAGTGGTTAAAGTGTTGGCACAAGCCTAAGGCCAAAGTTGGGGTCCCTAGCATCCATGGAAACAGTGGGAGAATCAGTGCATGTGTAGCCTGCGGGGACAGGGTTGGAGACAGACGGATCCTTGGAGCTCATGGGCCAGCCAGTCTGGCTGAGTCATTGAGCTCTCAGTTCAGTGAGAGATTGTGTCTCAAAAGATAAAGTGGAAAACAGCAAAGGAAGACAGTTGACACTGACCTCTGACTTCCACATGCACAGAAGTGCACATGTTCCTGCACACAAATGTGCACACATATATGTTTATGCACACACCACACACACACAAATGCACCATTGTGATTTAAAACACTACTAGAGGGGGGAGACTGAAAATCAAGAGTAGGAAAATCATCTATCTACCTATCTTCTTTTTTTTTTTTTTCGAGACAGGGTTTCTCTGTAGCTTTTTTGGTTCCAGTCCTGGAACTAGCTCTTGTAGACCAGGCTGGCCTCGAACTCACAGAGTTCGCCTGCGTCTGCCTCCCTAGTGCTGGGATTAAAGGCGTGCGCCACCACCGCCTGGCTTCTACCTATCTTCTATCTATCTATCTATCTATCTATCTATCTATCTATCTATCTATCTATCATCTATACATTTATAATCTATCTACCTATCTTCTATCAATCATCTATCATCTATCTATCTATCTATCTATCTATCTATCTATCTATCTATCTATCATCCATCTATCTTATCTTCCTAAGTGCAATCTGAGGAAGGACAAAAGAGAAAACGACAACACTGGGACGAGGGTTGGATCCAAAGACTGAGGTATTCACGAAGAATCACGGAGAAGGTTGGAAGAAAGAACTGAGCAGTGACTGAGCTGGGTCAGTGCAGACTGGGATGATAAATACTCTCTACCATTTGTTCCCTTTCTGTTGCTGTGCTGAGACACCACACCAAGGCAGCTTAAAGAAGGAAGGGTTTGCCGGGCGGTGGTGGCACACGCCTTTAATCCCAGCACTCGGGAGGCAGAGGCAGGCAGATTTCTGTGAGTTCGAGACCAGCCTGGTCTACAAGAGCTAGTTCCAGGACAGGCTCCAAAACCACAGAGAAACCCTGTCTCGAAAAACCAAAAAAAAAAAAAGAAGAAGAAGAAGAAGGAAGGGTTTATTTGGGCTTGTGGGTACAGGATCCAACACCGTCGTGACGGGGAAGCATGGCCACTGGCAGGCATGGTGACGAGAGCAGGAAGAACAGCTGAGTACTCGCATTCAAACCTCAGGCAGCACAGGGGCAGTGCACGACAAAGCTGGCCCTCCAGTGACATACTTCATCCATCTCAATCTACCCAAACGGTGCCACCAACTATTAAAATGACCGAGATTTGCAGGTGACATCATCCAAACCACCGCATCGTGTTTATTTTTTAAAACCTACTAGAACAATAATTTATTCTCTCATATAAATTGAGAGCTTATGGAATCTGCTCTCAGAATGAATGATCCCACAGGGCCTCCTTGTGTGAGTTCCCAGTTATCACAGCTCACACAAGACAGCTTGGTACCCCTGCCACGGTGCTGATGTGATGCCAACATCTTTGAATTATTCACCAGGTGAGTGACCATGACCTCTCTGGGAATCCATGTAGAAGTTCCCAAGAAAATGCAGGCAGGAAACCTCCCCTGACGCGAGACAGCCTCTTCAACTTTAACAGAGACAAGGAAGCCTTCCCTGGTGGGCAACAGCCTTCGCAACTTCATCAACTTCTTTCAGATCCCTTTGTCGTTTCGCCTCTGAAATGTCTTCCAATGGCTTATCACTTTCCACACACTGTTCTTGAATAAGCCTCTTCTAAATGAAATAAACCCTGTTTGCCAGCCTCATTGACATCTCCCTAGACATGTTATGAATGAAAGTTCTGGGGAGTGAGAAACCAGGCAAATTAATCTACAAAAAAAGAGCCGTAACTGCCTCTATAAACGGACAGAAATACTCTAGAGTCCCCATTTACTGGTTCACTTCAATTACCTGACCATCCTAAGTAATTCTAACACTCCAGAAATTAATGCAAACTGCATTTCCAAAATAACTACAATGGGAATAATTTGGCTTTTAAAACTTATTTCTTTATGTGCCATGGATTTTATACGGAAAGTCCCCCATAGGTTTATGGTTTTGAATACTTGGTCCATACCTGATGGCTTCATTTGGGAAGGTCATGGAAACATTAAGAGGTGTTTGGGGGAGGAAATGGATGGGGTAGCCTTAGCCAGTCCTTCTTCCTGCTACTCTCTCCTTCCCAATCTGCTCAGGTGTGGTGTGCCAAAAGGGCTCACCAGCCTCCACGGCCTGTACTCTCAAACCATAATCCAAAACCTCTCCTCCCATAAATTGCTTCTCACCACGTATTTTATTGTGGAAATGAGAAAATAACTAATAAAATGAGTGAAACTCCTAATGATGAGGAAGGATTTGGGGCGCCTAAGGTTCCTCAAGGTTCTGGGAATAGGCTTATAAAAGACTGAAATGACAGACTTCCACAGCTCTCCTCCTTTGTCTCATACTACATAGAATCATATTAACCTCAGTGGAGTGTGAGCTGAGAAGGTTCATTTGCAGAGCTAGGTTTCCCTTTGGTGATACTCACATCTCTACGGAAATGCTTGTTCCAGGAGATGTGAGCTGATTCTAGCTTGGAACCCTTGTGGGAATATGTCACTGGGGAATATGTGGGTATATGTGGGAATAAATAACTCGGGGCTGGAGAAAGGAGGAAAGCTGAGTTTCAGGAGGTCCCATTTATTAGTTGTTTCTCTCAGTGTCTGTGCTACTGGGGTTCTATTTAGGAAGTGGTCTCCTGTGCCAATGCGTTCAAGTATACTTCCCACTTTCTTTTCTATGAGGTTCAGAGTTGAGGGCTTTGATCCATTAGGACTTGAGTTTTGTGCATGGTGATAGATATTGGGTCTATTTTCAGTTTTCCACATGTTGATATCCAGTTATGCCAGCACCATTTGTTAAATATGCTTTCTTTTTCCATTTGATATTTTTTGCTTCTTTGTCAAAAATCAGGTGTTTGAAGATGTGGGGAATAATATGTGGGTCTTCTGTTGAGCTCCATTGGTCTTCCTGTCTGTTTTTATTGCCAATACCAGGCTGTTTTTAGTACTGTAGCTCTGCAGTAGAGCTTGAAGTCAGGGACTGTAATGCCTCCAAAAATTCTTTTATTGTACAGGATTGTTTTGACTATCCTTGTCTTTTTGTTTTTTCATATGAAGTTGAGTATCATTCTTTCGAGGTCTGTGAAGAATTTTGCTGGCACTGCATTGAATCTGTAGATTGCTTTTGGTAAGATTGCCATTTTTACTATGTTAATTCTACCTACCCAAGAACATGAGAGATCTTTCCACTTTCTGGTGTCTCCTTCAATTTCTTTCTTCAAAGATTTAAAGTTCTTGTCATACAAGTCTTCCACTTTTTGATAAGAGTTACTCCAAGATATTTTATGCTATTTGTGGCTATTGTGAAGGGTGATGTTCCTTTTTTCCTATCCCATTCATTTATCATCTGTGTAAAGGAGGGCTACTGGTTTTTTGAGTTAATCTTGTATCCTGATACATTGCTGAAAGTGTTTATGAGTTATAGAAGTTCCTTGGTAGAATTTTTGGGATCACTTATGTAAACTATCATATCATCAGCAAACAGTGAGAGTTTGACTTCTTCTTTTCTGATTTATATCCCCTTGATCTCCTTTTGGTGTCTTATTGCTCTAGCTAGGACCTCAAGAACTATATTGAGCTCTTTTCTGTCATCTCCCCTCACCGTCCGTCTCATCCCCGCTTTCTCCTTAATAAACTTATACACGTGAAAAAAAAACTATATTGAATAGATATGGAGAGAGTGGACAACCTTGTCTTATTCCTGATTTCAGTAGGATCACTGTGAGTTTCTTTCTATTTAGTTTGATGTTGACTGTTGGCTTACTGTATATTGCCTTTATTATGCTTAGGCATGTTCCTTGTATATGGGTTAAAATTTTAAGAGCTAGTTGTGAACAAGCCTAAGCAAAAGCCACACTCTCATACTTAATAAGAAGTCTCCACGTCATTCTTCAGGAGCTGGTGGTCCAAAGAAAGACTGACTACAAGAAGCACTTAAAGAAATGTTTAACATCCTTAGCCATCAGGAAAATGAAAATCAAAACTACGTTGATATTTCATCTTACACCTGTCAGAATGGCTAAAATCAATCAAACAAATAACAGCTCTTGCTGGTGATGATATAGAGCAAGGGGAATGCTCCTCCATTTCTGGTGGGAGCACAAACTTGCACAGCTACAATGGAAATCAGTATGGCAATTCCTCAAAAAGATGAGACTGAATCTACCTCAAGTTCCAGCTATTCCACCCTTGGGTATATACCCGAATACACTCCATCTTACCACTTGACCATGGTTGACACATGCACAACTGTGTTCAGTATTGCTCTGTTCATATTAACCAGAAACTGGAAACAACCTACATGCCTGTCAATAGATGAATGGATAAAGAAAATGGGGTACATTTACTGAGCAAAATCACTCAGCCATTTTTTTAAAAAAAAATTAAATCATGAAATTTGCAGATAAATGGATTGAACTAGAAAAAAACTACCCTGAGTGAGGTAACACAGTTGCAGAAAGACAAACACTACAGGTATTCACTTATATGTGGATGTTATCATTGATGAACAAGTAACAATCCATATAACTACAGAGGTTAGGTGGAGAGTAAGGGACTGAGGTGGTGGTGGTTTCCTAGGAAGGGGAAATAGAATAGCTTGATACAAATGAGGATAGGGAGTAAAATAGGAAGATATAACAGGAAAGGGGAGAGAGGGAGATGAGGGATGGAATGTTGGGAGGGAAAGGTAAAATTAGGGACCATTTGAAGGGTCATATGGAAATCTGACACAGTTGAAGCTTCATATAATATATACATGTAAAAGGGGATCTAAATGAAACTGCCAACTAATGAGGGACACGGAGCCCAAATTAGATATTTCTCATCAAGAAATGAAAGTTCAAGTTCTAGGAATGGGTTACATATAACTGATTTCCTAGCCAAAGGGGTCCTGTAGGAAAACCCAAACAACAACCCAGGTCATTGTTAAGGGCATTGGTGTCTCTCTATAAACCAACAGTAAGGCCCTATTGTTAAGACAACACCTACAGCACTCATTGAACCTGGAGAAGACAGACCGGTGCCTACCTAGAGCCTCATTCCTACAGACTAGTATTCAAAATACCGAAAGGTATTCTGTACACTACCAAAAGAGAAACAGAAATACCGACCCAGCTACAAAGTTTCCAGTCTACATAGGTCACCTGCCTGCAAGACACTCACGTGCAACAGTGGTGGGAAGCTTGTGGAAGTAACAACCAATATCTAATTTGAATTAAGGCCCACTCCATGAGATGGAACCCATCACCAATGATGCTTGGGTGGCCAAGAACCTGAGACTAGACAAGCTAAGAACTGAGGTGAAAGCCAAATACTACAATTCTATTAAAGGGACAGAGCAACAAAGTGTCTCCTAATGCCATTCTGCTATACTCATAGATCAGTGTCTTGATCAGTCAGCACAGAAGCTTCCTCCTGCAGCAGATGGGAACAAATACAGACCCATGGCCAGACAATCTTCAGAAGAGTGAGAGAACTTGGAAAACCCAGCCCTAAAAGGGGTGTCGCCATAAAATCACTCTCCCCAGGGTTCAGGGAGCCCCGTGGAAGAAGAGATAGAAAGATTATAGGAGCCAGAGAGGATAAAGGACACCAAAGAAACAAAGAAAAGGCACACATTTGAACTCACAGAGACTGCAGCAGCATGCACAAGGCCTCTATGAATCTGCATCAGACGGGGTCCTAGAGCTAAGAGTGGAAGACACAAGCTCATTCCTAACCCAGAAGCTATCTCCAGTTGATTGTCATTTGCAAATGGAAAATTAGTTTTCTCCAATGGCATCTCACTGGAGAAACAAACCATTGTTAAGGGTAGACATCAGATGTAACCAGATGAAGGTAACCAACTGGTAACATTCCATTAAAATCAGATACAAGTAGGACAAAAGATACTTCTAGAATGTGTTCCCATTAGATTGGGGGGGAGGGACATGATTACCACTGTGCAGAAAAAATATCCTAATCTGATACAGAATGAAAAATCTAGATGCAAAAGAATTGAAAACTCGCTTAAAGTGGGCTAGTGAGTTTCTGGTGGAGTTGCAGCCAGGCTGCGCAGCTCCTCCTGAATTCTCTGGCAGGAAACAATTCTAACTTCCTCCTTACAGCTCATTCTACAGTTTCACAGCCCTAGATCACAAGTCTCTTTTAGCACAATGTAACTAGTCAAGCTGGGCTGGGCTTGGACAGCAAGAACCTGTTCCCCAGAAATCCCCCATAGGAGGGTCTAGCAGCACACTGAGAACCATTGCCTAAGCTCTGTTGTGAGGATAATATCACAGCCTGGATCATTGCCTAAGCTCTGTTGTGATGATAAATACCACAGCCTGAACCATTTAAAAACAATACAAACTTATCTCTCATAGTGTGAGAGGCTGGCTGTCCAAGTTCAAGGCCCCTGCAGATCCAGGGTCTGGCAATAGCTTACTTTGCTCCCAAGACTGCAGAGTGTTCATGTGTCAGAAGATCGAAATGGGGTGCTGTGGTTTAAGTGTCTGGATGTCTCCCAAACTCCTTGTTGAACCTTAACTCCTAATGTAACTTCATTTGGATGTGAATAAATCATAAGAGGTATTCCTCACAGATGGGGTTAGTATCCTTAAGAGATGACTCCGGGGAGCAAGTTCATCTCCTGCTCCTCTCATCTCTTCCCCCAGGTATGCCATGCTCACTTCTCTCTCTGTTGTCACGAGATGCTGCTGCGAGGCTCTATCTTGGAATCAGACCTCACTAAACATGGAATCTACTGGTGCCTTGACTTTGGACTTCCAGCTTCCCAAACTGTGAACGGCAAATTCTATTCCACAGTGTGTTTTATTAGAGGACATTGAAGAGACTGAGGGAAAGACAGGGCCCCCCCATGACAGAAACAAACGACCTTCTGAGAGCTCTGCCCCTTATTACATTATTAACTGACTCTCACCAATGGAATCTACCTTCCTCCCTCCCTCCCTCCTTTCCCTCCTGCTTTCTTTTTTTCCAGTGATGGGGCTTGAACTCAAGTCCTTGTGCATGCCAGGCACGGCACACTCTAACACTTCCATTCAAGCCCTAACATTAATTTCAGATAGACATGAAAAACCGTGTCTCCGCAGGGGTCTTCTTAGCGCCCAGTCTGACTCAGCTACTGCCTATTGAACGTGCAAATAGAGGAGAATGAACCAATAACCCAGAAGCCAGTGCCAAGGCAAACCAGAGATGTTCTAAAAGAACTAAATAAAAAGACGCACGCCCTGTGCCACACAGCAAGCCTACAGCTATGGAGACTGGCTAGCACCGCATCTCACACAGGCAACTGCTGCTTTCCCCTTCCTGACCCAAGCATCTATATCAGTCACAATGTAACCTAAATTGCTTTTTAAAAGGTGCAGATCAAATCAGGGAAGGGGTATGAGAAATGTTTATTTTCAAAGATAAGGGAAAAAACTTTGTGATATAAAAAAGCAAGATCCCAGCCGGGCGGTGGTGGCGCACGCCTTTAATCCCAGCACTCGGGAGGCAGAGGCAGGTGGATCTCTGGGAGTTCGAGGCCAGCCTGGTCTACCAGAGCTAGTTCCGGGACAGGCACCAAAGCTACAGAGAAAGCCTGCCTCGAAAAACAAAAAAACAAAAAAAAAAAAAGTAAGATCCCCTTACCCACATTTTAAGCCAGCATCTATTAGGAATATGCACTGGGTCTTTGTCTGATTAAATGTGTAACTTGATAATATAAGCATCTGCTATTTTGTACCAGTTTGGGAATGTTTGAGAAAAGCCTTTTAAAAAGATAGTCTGCAGCTGGGAGCAGTGGCACATACCTTTAATCCCAGCACTCGGGAGGCAGAGGTAGGTGGATCTCTGTGAGTTCAAGGCCAGCCTGATCTACAAGAGCTAGTTCCAGGGCAGTCAAGTCTGTTGCGCAGAGAAATCCTTTCTCGGGGTTAAAAAAAAAAAAGCACAGACAGTCGGCAATGGTTTAGAGGCATGAATATTGTCTTAGTTACCTTCCTATTGCTGTGAAGAAACACCATGACCAAGGTGACATACAAAAGTGGACATTTAATTGAAGGCTTACTTAGTCCGTGACCATCATGACAGGAAGCATGGCAGCTGGCAGGCAGGTATGGTACTTGAATAGTCACTGAGAGCTTACATTTTATCCACGGGCATGAGGCAGAGATTGGGACTAGCCCTTGGCACGGACTTTAGAAACCTTAAGCCCACCCCCAATGACACACCTCCTCCTCCCAGGACACATGACACATTCCTAAACAGGCCACCAACTGGGAACCAAGTGTTCCAATATGAGCCTATAGGGACCATTCTTATGCAAGCCACCACAAATACATTTACACCTTACCAAGAGAATCCAATGTCTCAGGAAAGCCGAGGACACACATCCCTTCCAGCCGGGCAGCACACTCATAGTGTGCCTGGTTCATCCTGGTATGAACCCAGTCTGCTGACGGTGGATAATAAAACGTAACTATGAATGAGGACTTGATAACAAGAAAGAAAAAACATGAAACCCAAACCTGTCATTCAATAGGACATCACCAAGCTGACGGGCACTGAAGCTTGACACCACTGCCTTAGTATAGTGTGGATCTAAAATGTCCCCTAAAGGCTCACTTGTTTGTGGCTTGGTCTCTGTCTTGAGAGGTGATAGACACTCTTAGAAATGGGGCCTGGTGGAAGGTTTTAGGTTGTTGGGAGATGTCTGTCCCCTTGGAGGATACTGTGATACACTGGCCACTTCCCAGTCACCCTAAGCTTTGTTCCACCACACACTCCCCACCATAAGGTGCCACTTTGTCCCAGCCTCAAGTCAACAGAGCCAATCAGTCATGAACTGAAACTTTCAAAGCTATGCGCCAACATGAACCTTTCCTCTTTATAACCTGATTCTCTTAAGTGTTTTATTATACCAACAGTAAGCTGGTGGGTAGTACAGCCTTACTGTTCTGGAAACACTGGAATGCCTCTCTACTGAGGTAAACGGCCACTGTCAAGCTCTTTCCAGAGCCCAACTCCCTCAGGTCCCTCCCTTGCACCCCCCAAAGACTTTTCATAAGCACACAATCACAAGACCAGTACTTGCCAAGGAACAGAAGGACACACACACCCCTCCCTGGCTCCAGGCCTGCCCTGGTTTGTTATGACGGCAGTCTGGGCTGGCTGGCGCAGTCTCAGACTCCTTGGAGTCAGATGGCTTAAATATGACCCCATGTACATTTCTGAGAACAGCCATAATGGATGCTCACTACAGTGGTCCTGAGTCAGCAAGAAAGAGCCAGTGGTGTTCAGATCCCTCGGGACAAGAAAGCATCCGAAGGAAAAAGCTTTCCAGAAGTAAGTGCTCTCAAGATTGGAGGAAGCTAAGGCCCTCATTGAAGCGACAAGTTTCCATGGTCTGGCTACATATATGGAACACTGTGTTCCCCAGAGGGACCAAGAAACTGTGATCTTAGCAGACACAAGTAGTTTCCAAAGTATAGTCACAGAACGGTTAGAACACAGTTCTCTGTCCTCTAAGACCACGTAAGCCAGAGCCCCCGGAGGTGGGGCCCAGCCATGCCCAAACCACAAGACCCAGGCTACACCATGCAAACTTCAGTTTGAGAATTAGGCTGCACCCAGCAGTCCCTTGCCTGGCAGTGTATGAGTTCCTCAGGGATGATCCCTAGGGATAAATTCCCCATGTATGATCCCCGGGGTCACACATGTAGATTAGATACTCAGTTCTCATTTGTAGGTGTGGGATTCTGCTTCCATCAGGCTGCAGATGGATGCATGTGGGTCTCGGCCATCCCCTGCAGCAACCTTCTCAAGTAGAGATAAAGACCCGAAAGGCTAACGGCACACATGTGTGCAGAGGCAACTGCTAAGGAAGGGGGTTTTGTGACTGATGGCATCACTTTCTCTCATCTTTCTGTCACCTCCATCCCAGGAGAGAATAGACACCCTCTTTTCTGTCTCCTCTCAATCTTATCTATAGCTTTGTAAGCTTTTATTAAAAGATATTTTTCAGATGTATCTTATTTTATGTGTTTCATCTGCATGGCCCAATAAAGGTTAGAAGAGGTCACTGGATCCCCTGGAACCAGAGTTAAGTATGATTGTGAACCACCAACTGGGTCCTGGGACTGAACCCGGGTCATCTGGAAGAGAACTGCCCTCCACCTCTGAGCCGCCACTGTAGTCACATTATCCATAGCTTTTGAGAGACAGCATCTTCCTTCCCTCCAGCTTTCTCAAGGACAGGCCAGAAGCTGCTCAAGTTTGTATCTCGGGGATTCCAATCACAGAGCACATAGTCAGCAGTGTCTAATGGTGCAGGAGCAACATAGGAGGTGACCGTTGCATGGTGGCTTACAGTAGTCAGCTGGCTGTAAACATGGAAAGAGCATCGTAAATTATAAAGGAGAATGTTAAAAGGGGGTGAATTCTGCTCAAGAAAAATGCATTCCAAGAAGTAGAATACGACGAGTAGCTGGTCCTGCGGAGTGAGCACGAACTGAGTCAAGGTGGGTGAAGAGCAGAGACCCCCATCCCCGTGTCAGACTGAGAAGTCGCACACTCCTTGTTCACTGGCAGCGTGACAAGAAGGTTAAAAGGGACCTGTGCATCGTTAGATTTGAAGTACGTGTTTCAGAACACTGTCTCTTTGGGGCTCCACGTAAACACATAAGCAGGACACCAACAACAGGCTGGGCTCTGACAGTCCTCCCAGGACCATCATGGAGTGCTTAGTCAGCCACTCCCACGAGCCCTCATTGTAAAAACCCTGGTAGAACTAAATGCAGGTGGGGGATGTGCAGACAAGACTCCTTCTGCCATGGGCAACTTTCCTGAGCCTTGGGGGAGCAGCTCACCCTGGTCCCAGGTCTCTAGTGTCCTCAACTGCCTGTCTGTGATTAAGAAAGCCGCTTTGCTTCCCTTGTTCCTGAGTGCCTTGCCCCGACACTCCAGTGTCAGTGGATTGATAGCCATGAAGGACATCGCTGGAGGGATTTGCGTCAACCCCTGAGATTGATCTTAACTCAGGGCAAGCTTGCTTTTTGGTCGTCTGTCTGAGAGTAGACGAGAAAGCAAATGCACCCATGAGAAAAGCAGGCTTTCCCTCCCACCCCCAGCTCAGAGCCAGCGTTGAAAATCACCAAAATATCAGCCTCAAGATCCAGTTAGTAAGAAGGAAGGCGGAGACCATGAAGAAATGCATACACCGAAGAGCAACTGCGTGGCTGAGGGCCATCTGGGGCTACCTGGGGTCAAGGGCAAATTAGCCCAGGATCCTAGAGGCAGAACCCAAGAGCGGGAAGTAAGCGTGACACATAAAGCACCAAGTCCTTTCCTTAGGTAATTTAAAAAAGCATTACTAAGTACCATTGTAGAAAGCAAGAGGCTACATTATATCACTATATCATAGACTTTCAGACATGTGTATACACGTGTTACATTCTGTTCAGGAGAGACAATGTAGCATTTGTCTTCCTGAGTCTGACTTATTTCTCTTAACAAGAGAATCTCCACTTATATTAATTTTTCTGCAAATGGCAGAATTTCATTCTTTTTCTGGGTAAGTAAAACTTGATTATGTTACACACACCACACTATAATTATCCATTCGTCTCTCGATGTACTTCTAGGTTGCCACAATAACGTGGCTGCTACAAACAGTGCCACGATAAACGTGAGTACATTGGTTTGCCTGCGGCACACTGGCTTCAAATCCTTCAGGTGTATTACCAAGGCTTGTCTCTGAAAGATGGCTCCTACTGTGGACACGTCAGAGTTGGACCAGTGCCAACTGAGGAGCAGCCAGAAGAACGATGACAAGCACGGGGGTCTACCATATTACATTGTACATTTCTACCTCTGATACTATGACATTGTTTACAGTTGAAGATCATTGTCTTCATATATTGCACAGTTGTTTATTCTTTTAGTCTTCAAAGTTAGATAGGTATTGAGAATTATATGTTTGTCATATTTATTTTTAAGTTTATCAGGTCTTTTAGTTACATAGAGATTATATTTAGTATAGATAGTATGATCTTCAGCCTCTTCGAAGAGCTGTAGAAAATGGCCTTTAATCTAACCTAAAATTTCTATGCCAAAGAGACACAATTACTCCTGGCAACACCACTCTACTCCCGAGAGAACGTTGAGCACCAAAGACACTCCACTGGGAGCTTGTCTTCTTGGCAGAACTGGCCTTTGGGTTAAGAAAAGCCCATACCTCAACTTCTGACAAAGATACAGAATATCCCTAAGTGGATGAAACAGGATTGTCTTATCTTGCCAAGACAGGGTAGGATAGTCCTAAGAAAGTTCCTTGCCTTTAATAATGGTATGCCAGTTATGTTAGGCCTTAGCCAAAGTTGGTTGACTCAACATTGCAAACGAGACTTTGGGTGATTGCCCAGGTAGTCAGTTGTCTCTGTCAATTGTTGCACATTTTGGATATCTCTCGATTGTTAAGTGATATTTATTCCCTTCTCAGATCTTTGACGGAGTTGAAGATTATATAATTGTAGTTACTCTCTATGTTATTTAGACTCCTTGAGATAGAATGTTTAGCAAAAGTTTTGTTCTCAATATTGTTTGTTATATTTATTATTTGTTATTATTGTATATAGTTGTATTTGGTTTGGTTCTATCTTATTTAGACAAAAGGGGGAGATGTAGGGACATAGCCCCACCCATTGGGGGCGTGTTCGCCTCGGGCTAATGTTTACGGATAAATCTGCCGGGCGTGAGCCCAGCAGCCCCTTTTCTTTTGCTCCGCTTTTCCGGTACACCGCGGGAACCTGTGATCCTGTAAGTTTATTTCCTTATTAAAGCTGTATATATCTATATAATCTGTCTACATTCATTTGCGCCACCACACAAATCCCTTCCCTCTGCCAGTCCCAGCCAGTCCAACAGCTGGGCCCTGTCATTCAGACTGCAAACTGGAAGATTTCCATCTTAAAATTTTAATTGCATTTTGATATCTTAGATGCATATGGAGGGTTTTTTTTATATACATTAAGAAAGGGAAAGAGCCAGAGAAAGACATTGTCCAGAGAACTTGCACACCATCTCAACAAAAGGTAATAACTGCACAGTTTCAACAAGATAAAGAGAAAGGAACGATTTCCGGACTCAGGAAATTGTAAGAAGGAAAATGTTCAGAGAAAGTCGTGGAAGATAAGGGTTGCTCAGCAAGGTTTATCATGGAGTCCCTCATGCTCTAGGATGCTGAGAGTCCATTGGAGACACCTTCACAAACGGTCATGCATGTGCTCTTTTAAGCTAACATGGGCAAAGTAGTTTGCTTTTCTTCTCTGCTGTTTCTTAACTGCCTTATCTTGAAATGGTCCTTCCATCAAACAGACGTACGTGAGGGTGGCACATTCAATAGGGCTCACAGTCGGAGCAGCCTGTATCCAAACTTCCTGGCCGGCAACCAATCTTCCCTTCTGCCTGCTCTGATTAGAGGACCCTGCAGGCCCAGGAGTCAAGTCAGCTCTAAACTGCTACATTCTAATCACACTTAGACTTCACTTGTCTTGGTTTTCTGATTGCTACATCATTGCTACAAAACAGTAACTTTTTTGATTGCATAATAGAATATAGATACTGAGAACTTCACAGAGCATGCTCATGGCTTATGAACTCTCCTAAGGCAGCATCTTTGCTGACGCCTACCTCAGTCCAACTTCTTTGCATCATTCCCAACTTCCGCTGAGGTTTCATTCCCAGGACCAGTCACATTGCCTTCTCACTCCGTCAGTGGTCTTGCTGGGCACTAACCACAAGCCCAGCCCATCTACAGTTCATAAGGTAGACTTAGATAATAGAAACTGCACATTAAAACCTCTGAAATTGGTTTTCATTTTTGCTGTGTTAGTGACTGACCCAAGTTCCCACACATTAGGGGAGAGTTGCTCTCCTAGCCCTTACAAACCCAGCTATACTGACCATTCATTTAATTGCTCAACAGCAGCCCAAAGATTAAAAACAGTATTTATGGGAAAGCTAAAAAAACCAGGCAACTCACAGGTTGTCCGGTGTCCCCCTATCCTGAGAAGGAGTTCCTGTTTCATAGGTTGGTTGAATGACTTTTGAGAAGGTTCATGCCTTTCCTAAGATTCATGGCCAGTATCTGGAAATTCAACTCCATCTGTCTGGTGCTGAAGCTTGGACCCTCCAGAGGCCTGGAGTTAAACTGATGATTGAGCATCTACTACAGTTCAGGTCAATACACAATGGGACCAATCTAGAATTCTTCCCTCAAGGCAATGAAAGGTGTCAAGTTTAATCTAAATGCTTTTGAGAAGGTTTTTTTTCTTTTCAACCATAAATTCAAGCGTGGTATAAAGTGCCACAGCGACTTGGAGAAAGAAAAGTTGTCCATCTCGATCAGCGAAGCCGACACCACCAGTGAGGACCGTTGGGGCAGGACAGACATGTGTGGACCTACGGGAAAGGCACAGACTCTCTCACTGCAGTCCCCAGCGTGGCCGAGCCTGCAAGGGCATCAGTGAGCATCTCTACTCTCCAGGCAGGGGACATGGCATACCGCTCCCATCACATGGCTCAGCATCAACGAGTGCACTCAGGGACATTCTGGGGCAAGTGCATTTGATAGTCTTATTTTTTTTTTCAAGTTAGCCCAGCACCTTGTGTTTTATTTTGCATAAATCTAATTCAGTAACAGAGCAAATGGGATCACAGGCAACTCGGTAAACACCATAGTTCTAGTCCACGGAGCAGCTGTGCGGGAACACTGGCCCTTAATCCCATGGTATGCTGTTGCAAGGGAGAAACTGGGAGCCTGTAATTTCACAGGAAGGCTCATGCTTATGTGTACTTGCAATCGTGCATTATGATAGATTGCTGCCCAGTGACATATCACAAACCATTTCCTCAGCTCCAAATCCTCGATGAGGACAATGTCACTGTCACCATATTTTCATTTTCCTGACCCTAAAATTCACTTAAGGGTCCCCATAGTAGTGGTCTCTGAATGTCACCATGCAGGGGCAAGAACCTCAAAGGATTATTTCCCTGACATAAAAACAAACAGCAACAAAAAAAAAAAAACCTAAAAGGCTTTAATTCCAGTTATTTTTACCAGTTGAACTTATAATTATATTCAAGGCATGAAATTGGAGGCCAAGTGACCTGCTGCCCCTCAAGGAGTCACACGGAAAGGGAACAAGAATACAGAGCAGTTGTTACCTTATCTGATTTTGTTCCTTGTCCACTTTAATGCTGTCCCTTCTAGGGGACATTAAGAAGCTCCTGGGGACAGAGATTGTGAGTTTTAGCTTGTTTGACCTGCTCACAGCCCAGTGCCTGGCACAGCAGAGCCCTTCAGAAAAGGTTCCCAAATGATGAATAAGTTCAGCGAGCTGCCATAATCTTCTATATATTTGTCTGGAGTATGAGAGATACACTAGAGGGACCCAGGAGTCCCTGCTGTGATGTCGAGGGAGACTGAGTGAGACAATGGGACTAAGGACAAGAGATGAGGGTATTCTGAAGGAAGACAGGACACGGCAATTGCTTGACGATGAATGTTGAGGAATATGATAGTGAGGTAGTATGGTCTTGAAAAAGTTGAAGGATTTGATTTTGAAGGTACAGGCTGGGGTGGAGTGAGAGAGAAGGTGCTGATTCTTGTGTATGTAACAATGAAAGAAAAAGAGGCTATCAATTTAAGAATGAGGGGACATGGAAGGGGTGAGAGGAATAATGGGATGGTGTGGAGACGGGGTACTTGGGAGGGGCTGGAGGGAGGAAAATGATATAATCCTATTGTAATTAAAATGTATTAAAGATAAAATCAAAAGAAATAAAAATTAACTTTATTCAGGAAAAAAAAGAAAATGAGCAGACGAAGGGAGAATGGATGTGCGGGCAGATAGACAAGGAATGGGAAGATGCAAACGGACTTGGGGTGGGGAGAAAATACGGCACATGAGAACTTAAGGAAGGAACTGGACTCGGGATGGATTTGTTCATATTGAGGCAGAGTTGAGCATCCAGGAGTGCAGCTCTCTGACTCTGGGGTTCTGTCAGAGTCAGGCCATGTCTCTGCAGCACAGTCCTCTGACTCACGCCACTCATGAGTTAGGGCTCAGGAAACAGTGTAGGAACTAACAGGAGCACCTCCAAGTTTCTCTGGCATCCCCCCCCCCTTGTCTCCGAGTCCCTTCACTCTTCCACAGGTGGGAGGGAGACCTTCTGGTAACTCTCTCTCAGAAGAATGGAATTGCTGTTCATCAAACAAAAACAAAGCCAAGACCATTGGTTTGGGTTTGGGTCAATGGGCCCAAGACAGGATGGTTTTCATTTATGTGAAGACAACTCTTAGAGTTAGCCTGAGATATTTTGTCTCCTAAGGCAACCTGTGTCTGTGTCCTTCCTATGGCTTGCCTTCAGCCACTTCCAAGCCACCCCAAATTCTCCCAACCAAGCATCTGTTCCTCTCAGAAGTCTGGACCCTGCAGGGAAGCTGTCTTAGTTTGGGTTTATATTGCTGTGAGGAGACATTATGACCACAACTACTCTTATAAAAAAAAAAAAACACACACACACACATTTCATTGAGAGTGGCTGGCTTACAGTTTTGAGGTTCAATCTATTATCATCATGGTGGGAAGCATGGAGGCAGACATACAGACTTGGTGCTGGAGCTGAGAGTCCATCTTGCAGGCAACAGGAAGTTGACTAAGGCACTGGGCATTATTCTGAGCATAGGAAACCTCAAAGCCTGCCCTGTCCTCCAACAAGGCCATACCCATTCCAACAAAGCCACACTTGCTAAGAATGCCACTCCCTATCAGATTAGGGGAGCAATTACATTCAAATGCCACAGAAGCGCTGCTGTTGGGTGTTACCCCATGCATGCTGTGTTTCTTTCCCTGTTCATGCTGTGCACGTTACATTTCACTGCTATGAGAAAATACCCGAGGAAGCAATTTAAAAGAGGGTTTGCTTTGGCTCATGTTTTCAAAAGTGTAAGTGGTCAGACCTACGGCAAGGCAGAAATTTCACGGACAATGGTTAGAGGCAGAATAGCTGCTCACATCAAGGACAAGATACATCCTTCAGGGATACACTTTTAGTGACTTCTTCAAGCGACACCTCCTCTCCTACTTTCCACTGCCTCTAAAGAACACTATCATATTATAAATCCATCAATTAATTAATCTATTAATTAAGTCAGGGCAAACATAGTCCAGTCTCATCCCAACACTGCTTTGGTGACAAGACCATCAAAATGAGTTTTGAGGGTCACTTCACATCCAACCCATACCACATATTAATGAATTTCTGTGTTCTTGTCTCAGTCTGTCGTCAATTCATGGCAGTGAACCTTCAAATGGCGAAGGAAATTTCCCCTTGTCCCCCCCCCTGCAAATCACCCCGTCACCATCACTATCACCACCTTCTCCTCCATCCAAGAAATCTCACAGGTAGTGTATGTTGGTTTCTTCATATTGCTGAGTGTTATCACTGAGATGGACATTACAACCATGTGGTAAATGAAAGCAGCCAGACAGCAAAAGCATGGGGTGATCTGTGCCTAGAGTTCCAGATCTCTGGAGGCAGAGGCAGGAGGATTGAGACCGAGTTCAAGGCCGGCCTACTAGTCCTATCAAACTCCAGATGGAGCTACAGACAGTGAGACTCTGTGGAAAAAATAAAAGGTAAAGATTGCCTATGCAATTAGAATGACAGTTTGTAAAGGCAAAACTCAATTGTACATTTAGAATTCTGAATTAAATAACTCAAAAAAAATCTAACTCAAATCTTCTTATTAAAAGCATATCATCATGCTAGCAAGACGATTCAACAGGTAAAGGGCCATGCCACCCAAGAGAACCTGACAACTTGAGTTCAATGGCTGAGACTCACGTAAGGCAGGAGAGATACCAGCTCCATAGAGTCGCCCTCTGTCACATGCCCTCCTCATACGCACAAATCCCTCTCCTCCCTCCCTCCCTCTCTCCTTTCCCCCCCTCAATAAAAATTTCAAAGTAATTTTTTAAATTAAAAGCTAAAAGCACACGCCATGTCCAGTCTCTGCTTCCAGTGTTCATGTATCATTGTGAAGTCATCAGCCATGAATTATGCTGTGTGGAACCTTCCATGGTTACCTTGGCATAGCATTTATTTTCTATCCTTGCTTCTCTGTCCAAGTCTTATCTCTCAAGCCAAAAGGCAAATTCTTTGGAAACAGAAACGGTGCATCCTTTATCAAAGAGAACCAAATTTTACATCCTTTATCACCCTCTGAATCCAGGTCACTGCTTGACACATTAGACATGAAAAATATTCAATAAAGCTTGGTAGGGTTTGAGTAAGAACTCACTAGACAGAGATATTTTTGGTACTTCTCTGCAAAGCTGAACATGATAAACAGGGTCCCAAAGACACTTCCTTATCTGTCACCAAAGACAATGCTTCCTGGAGCCACTCAGGGCAGCTAAGTCCCTCATCCGTAGATCTCATCCCCTCTGTTCTCTACTTGATTTATCACTGACCTGAGAGAGGAACCTGAAGGTGTCCCAATGAGTCTGGTCCACTGGGGCCTGCCTCACCAAAAGTGTTGAATTTGTCTGACCTTATGCTAAGTCCATTTTCTTATTTCCTCAGCTAATGAATATTTAATAAGTTCAGAATTAATATTTTAAGGAGTACAAGAAAAATAAAATTTCAAATCAATAAAATTATATTTCTGCTTTAACACCATAAAGCCTAAGAATTTCTACTTTATTTCCTTTGTATCTAAAATGTTGGATTTTCCAATTGGAATTGCATGGAATGGAAAAGCAAAAGAGACACCCAGCAGAGTGAAGGGGCAGCTACGGAACTGGAGAGAATCTTTTGCCGGCTAAACATCCAACCTCAGGGAGTCTGGGGATGTTTAATAAACAAGCACATAAAGAGCTTCAAAATTAAACACAAAGAAAGAAATCATCCAATCAATAAATTGAGCTGATAAACTGAATAGTCCTCCAAGAAAGAAATACAAGTGACCAACAGATTTTTGAAAACACTAAAACTAGAACCATATGACCATATGTACACTCCTGGGTATATGCCCAGAGGACTGTGAGTCAACACACACAGGGATGTTCGCATGTCCGTGTTTATTTTTAACAGCTGGGAAGTATAACAAGCCTAGGTGTTCATCAACAGATGAAGGAATTAAAAGAACGTAATATACATGATGAAATTCTATTCAGTTGAAAAGAGAAATGACATTTGAAAGGAAACTGATGGAACTAGAGATCACTGTGTTAAGCAAAATAAGCCTGACTTAAAATAAAGAACCTAGACTCGTGTGTGTGTGTGTGTGTGTGTGTGTGTGTGTGTGTGTGTGTGAAAGAGGGGGGGGCAGAGGTTGAACCCCGTAAGAAGTAAGGAAGGCGTCTAAAGAGAGGAGGAGCAGGAATCCTGGAGAGCGGGATGCATGTGGTGTGAAAGCAGAAGTTGGAATGATTTGAGGGAGGCAGAGAACAGCAAAAGGGATGTGGGAAGGCAGTGAAGGGGCAGAACAAAGTATAATGACATACATGTGTGAGCATGTCACAATGAAACCAACTTCTCTGTGTGCTAACCAAAGGAGTAGATTAAAATGAGTTAATAGCACAGAGAAACCCTGTCCTGGAAAAAAAATGAGCAAATAAATAAATCAGCTGGGGTTTCCTTTTCCCTGCTTATCTTCAGCTCGGAGAAGGAAAGCAAAGACTTCAGTCTCCGTCCTCCAGGTCTCACTGACAGCCACTATCTTACCCAGGCCACTGTTTGCTTTGTCATTTCATTTTATGAGGCAATGTCTTTATTGGTCTCCCATTGTGGCAGACAGCTTGTCTTGTGTCATCGATCCCTGCAGCTGCAGAATGATCTTCTCATATCACGGAGCTCTGTCTGAGACCCCTGATTTAGTTTATCGGATTTTTCTTAGCCTTCTTGACAAATCAATTTCATCCAAACAGGTAGAGAAAGCATTTTTACGCATTCTTTTGCAGACTCACTGCAGACATTTGCAGACTCACTGCAGACATTTGCAGACTTGCTGCAGACTTTGACAGACTCACTGCAGATTTTGGCAGACTCAGTACAGGCTACACACCTGTTCCTGGGGCACACTACTGTGCATTAGACTCTCCCTCCAGAGGCAGGCAGTCTTCCAACTTTTCACTGAGACAGGTCCTTCCTTCCTTCCTTCCTTCCTTACCTGTTTCTCCTCTCACTCCTTCCTTCCATCCCTCCTCCTTCCTCCTCTATTTGCTCCTTCCTCCCATTCCTTTTCCTTCCTTTTCTCCCTTCTCCTTCCTGCTGTATCAGGTAGAACAATGGTTTTCAGATTGTGCCTTTCCCTGAGAGCTACGTGTTACAAGCAGCACTTAACTCTGGTGTAGGAGGCTCTTCTGTATTTGTGTTGCTTTCATTGGTTATTAAAGAAACTGCCTTGGCCTAGTTGATAGGGCAGAACTCAGGTAGGCGGGGAAGACAGAACAGAATTCTGGGAGGAAGAAAGCAGAGACAGGCAGATGCCACGGTTTTCCTGCCCTGGACAGACACTGGTTAGACTCATGCCAGTAAGCCACAGTCAAAGTGGAGATACACACTAATGGAAATGGGTTAAACTAATATGTGAGAGTTAGCCAATAAGAGGCTAGAGATAATGGGCCAGGCAGTAATTAAATTAATACAGTTTCTTTGTGGTTATTTCGGGGGTTAAGCTAGCCGGGTGGCCGGGACAAACAAAGGGCCCCGCTTCTTCTAATACATAACTCCATTTTGAGTTCAAACCCAGAGACTTCTGCTGCCTCCAACCTGGCTCCTTGAAGCTCCTTGAACTTGGCTACAGTCTCTTTAACCCTTTGTAGTCACTCTGTAATACAGACAAAAGGACGGACAGATGATCGATAGAAAATAATAGATAATTGGGAGATGATAGATTATAGATAATTGATAGATAGATGACAAATAAACATAATAGATTACTATGGGATAACCCTTTTGAATGCTATGAATGTGCTTGATTCCCATTTGTTAATAAAGTAGCTGATTTGGCCTATAGCAAGACAGGATAGAGCCAGATGGGAAATCCAAGCAGAGATGCAGGAACACAGGGAGATGAAGTGTAGAATCAGCAGAGATGCCAGCCAGCCGCCAGAGGAACAAGATGTAATAAAGAACAGATAATGCCATGAAGTCACATGGCAAAATATAGATTAATTGAAATGGATTAATTCAAGTTGTAAAAGTTAGTAATAAGCCTAAGCAATAGGTCAAATGGTTTGTAACTAATATTAAGCCTTCAAGTGACTATTTTTAAAGTGGCTGTGGGACCGGAAAAGAGAGAAAAGCCTTCATACAATAAATAATTGATAGATGATAGATTATAGATAGATGATAGGCGATAGATAGATAGATAGATAGATAGATAGATAGATAGATAGATAGATAGATAGATAGATATCTTTGTAGTATGTAATATGTTCCAACGGTTAATCCTAGTAGCTAAGATAGGAACAAAAGGAAAAAAACTGCCTCAGCTGGCATCAGGGTAGCTTGTAAAACCATTGCTCTTCAATAAATTCTGACATTGTGGAAAGACATAAGTGTGTCCATCTATGTTTCTGATGTAGCACACTCACGACAGGGGTCTTGAGATGAGTTGGTAAAGTGGTCTGTTATTGATACCCCTTTTAGATACCAGCAAGGCATATGAGGCAGAGGTCTGTGCTTGCATTAGGAATGATGCCAACTGCCACTGTACATGGGGTCTGCTAAGGAAACACCACCAGCAACTCACTTGGAACCCACAAACAACCGGGATGTAAACTCTGCCACCCCGGAGTCTCCTAGAAAGGCAGAAGCAAGCATTAACAGAGGTGAATGTACACAAACAATAGAGGAAAGACATTAGGAGATGAAAAACATACATCACTGCCCCGTGCAGCTCAGACGGATTTGTGCTATTTTGAGTCTTGCTAATGCATGTCATTTGAGGCTCGTGGCTGTTACACTGTCCTGGAAATCCTCAATTGCTTTCTAGGCAGAACCAGCTCAGTAACATTTTCTCTGGTTATGGTAGTGCCCTTGGTCCCAAGCTCACAATGATCCTGTTTGCTTTGCTTTCAAGGAGTTAGGGCCATCAACATCCCTATGGCTTGGGAGAGAAGACACAGAATCCTGTGTTTACAGGATGAGACAGGAAAACAGAAGATCACTCAGTAAGATGTTCTTTGTGGAAATTAAGAAGAAAATGGGACATCATTACATTGTTGCAAAACCTGGCGGTCTTTCCTGCTTTCCATCTTTAGTAAGGAGAAGATGGGAGTGGTTGGGTCCAGAACACAGCCAAGAACAGCTTTCCTGAATCGACTCAGCCTGCTTCAGCATCCATTCCAGGAGCGAGGGTCTGTCGTTGGGCTACTTAACAAGACTACTTGACCACCATTCTAAGTTTAACAAAATACCATAATCATGTAGACAAGATCCTATTCCTCCAGTGGGAGGCGGGTTTGCCCACACCTTCACTGCTCTGCAATGTGGTGATGGCTGGACTGTCCCCATGATGCTGCTGATTCCATGCAGAGTTCAAATGGCACAGAGGCAAGAAGAGCACAGATACAGATGAAGTGAGGTAGGGGGAGGCAGTTCAGTCCCTGTGCCCCTAGCGTGACACTCAAGAATGTCATGTTTGCCTCAGTGTGTGGGTGCACCCCTCGCCGTCCTGAGTTCCTTGCTCGTGCTCACTCTCCTTCTGCTCCTCCTTTGGATCGTGAGACTTCAGTCCAGTGCTCCAATGTTGGTCTCTGTCTCTGTCTTCTTTCATCGCCTGATGAAGGTTAATATTCAGGGGGATGCTTATATGTTTTTCTTTGGGTTCACCTTCTTATTTAGCTTCTCTAGAGTCACGAATTATAGTCTCAATGTCCTTTATTTATGGCTAGAAACCAAATATGAGTGAGTACATCCCATGTTCCTCTTTTTGGGTCTGGCTTACCTCACTCAGGATAGTGTTTTCAATTTCCGTCCATTTGTATGCAAAATTCAAGAAGTCATTGTTTTTTACTGCTGAGTAGTACTCTAATATGTATATATTCCATACTTTCTTCATCCATTCTTCCACTGAAGGACATCTAGGTTGTTTCCAGGTTCTGGCAATTACAAACAATGCTGCTATGAACATAGTTGAGCATATACTTTTGTTGTATGTTTGGGCATCTCTTCGGGAACTCACCAAGGCCAGCTGGCCGGGGACTGAAAAAGCATGGGACAAAACCGGTCTCGCTGAACATAATGGACAATGAGGACTACTGCGAACTGAAGAACAATGGCAATGGGTTCTTGATCCTATTGCATGTAATGGCTTTGTGGGAGCCCAGGTAGTTTGGATGCTCACCTTAATAGACCTGGATGGAGGTGGGTGGTCCTTGGACCTCCCACAGGGCAGAGAAACCTGCTTGCTCTTTGGGCTGAGGAGGAAGGAAGACTTGATTGGGGGAGGGGGAGGGAACGGGAGGTGGTGGCGGGGAAGAGGCAGAAATCTTTAATAATTAAATTAATTAATTAATAAAAGAAAAAAAAAAGAATGTCATGTTTGACATTAGTAGCCATAGCTTCAGCAATTGATTTTCACAGTGATAAGCAACACTAAGTCCTAGGTCATGGCCCATGCTTTACAGGTGTTACCTTGCTTAAGTTGCTCAAGAATTCATTCAGGGTAGGAAGGTATTAGCAGCCACTCTTTACAGACAGGAGACAGTGCGACTAAGAGAATTAGGTAACTCCCCTGAGGATACTTAGGAAGTAAGTTGTCTAGGTCATCTGGGTCACAGAATCGCCTGAATTCAAAATCCATGTCAGACAAAATCAAACAAAAATAGCATCATGGGAAGCACACAGTCCAGTAAAAGGAAGGAAAGAGGAAAGATTAAGAGAAATCCCTCAGGTGGCTGATATGACTCACAATGCACTTCAACATGTCAGCCTGTGGCAGTGGGGAAGCTGTTTCCCTCTAGTGGGGTTCCCTTCCATTCACAAGATAGTGCACTGTGAACATGACAATGGCGAGGAGAGGAACCATGAGCAGCCAGGCTCACGGAACAAAGTCTCACCAGTGCAGTCCAACCAGGGCAATGGGTCCCACCCAACCCTGGCCTCACTAAAAACACTGTTCAAGATCCCTGCAGCTTCTCTCTGCACCTTCCAGGAACCCTTGACTTCAAGGGAACAATGGAGTTCTAGAACCATAGGTAATTTCTGTGCATGAGAAAGGAGGCAATGATTCACATCTCAAAAAACTCAAATATCGAAGTGGTTAGAAAAGGCCCTCACGTGACTAAAATGCATCTTCTCCAGGACAGAAGCCAGGCACCAATATTCAACACTGTCCTACAGTCACAAAGAAAAAAGAAAAAAAAAAAAGACTAACTTTTGGAAGAAAGCCTGATAGCTTCTGGCAAGTGGAGAGGAAAAGCTGAATTGTGGATTACAAAGTAGCAAAGTCAAGTAATTTGTCCGAAACAGATGGAGACTGAGAAAACAAAGGGGGAACTGGGGAGAGGATGTTGTCTCAGAAGCCTGGTGGGAAGCTGCGGGGAGAGAAAACTTGAAGCTGTGTGACTTGAAAAGTTCTCCCCCAAAGACAAGGATAGAGACAATCCTCAGGTCAAACGGGAATTCTCAGCACTGAGGAGGTAACGGGAAACACTTGCTGAGGCGAAGAACAGCTACATCACTGGAGACCTGCGAATCTGCAGTTAGCCCAGCTGAAATGAAGGAGAATGAGGACATGGATTCCACTCAGCAAACCTGGGACAGGCGACGGCAGAGCAGTATGTCCAGGTGCTGAAGGTAAGCAGTGCCTAGATCCCATAAGCCAAAACCATCCCTTGACTACAAGAACATAAAGAGCATTTTCTAAGACACAAAGAATCAGACTCCATGTTGGGGACTGGATATACAGCCCAGAGAATAGAGTGTTTGCCTAGCATGTTCCAGCCTCAGAATTGCATATGCTATATGGTCTCACCTCTGTAACCTTTTGGGTATATATCCAAAGGATGCTCAATCATGCCACAAGGACATGTGCTCAACTATATTCATAGCAGCTTTGTTTGTCATAGCCAGAACCTGGAAACAACCTAAGCGCCCCTCAACCAAAGAATGGATAAGGTAAATGTAGCACATTTAAACAATGGAGTACTACACAGCAGAAAAAAAGTAATGACAGCCTGAATTTTGCAGCAAATGAATGGAGCTAGAAAACACCATTTTGAGTGAGGTAACCTAGACCCAGAAAGACAAATATCATATGTACTCACTCATAAGTGATTTTTAAACATAAAACAAAGAAAACCAGCCTACAAATCACAATTCCAGAGAACCTAGACAACAATGAGGACTTTCTACATAGGAAGTAGAAAAAGAGAAAATCTCCTGAGTAAATTGGGAGCATCAGGTCCTTGAGAGAGGGATGAGGGGGAGGGGAGAGGCAGGAAGGGGAGTAGAGAAAAATGTAGAGCTCAATAATATCAATAAAAAATCTTAAAAACTAAAAGAAATCTATTTGTCAAGAAGTCACTGTTACATTAATGAAAAGTAAACCTGTGAGCTAGAAGAAAGCATTTGGAAATGCATCTTTGATAAAAGATTTGAATTCTAAATATATAAGGGACTCTTGAAAATCACTAATAAGAAAACAGCTCAGCTTGGAAAGGAGTAAAAGATTTGGATAGATGCTTTATCAAAGAAAGGTATACACATGGTAATTAAACATGGAAAGAAAGGTATACACATGGCAATTAATCATGGAATGGTATACACATGGCAAATTAATCATGGAAAGGTATACACACAGTAGTTAAGCATGGAAAGAAAGATATACACATGGCAATTAAGCATGGAAAGGTATACACATGGCGATTAAGGATGGAAAGATGTTCATCCCATATTGTCATGAACTTGCAAGTTAATAGAATAGAATATTAATACATGCCTTTTGAGTGGCTAAAATTCCAAATAATGACAATGCCAAGGGTGGGTGAGGACATGGAATGGCATGAACTCTCAACAGGAGTGCAAAATGCTACAGATGCTTTGCAAGGCAACAGACACTCCCACAAAACAAAACACTCTCACCATATGGCCCAGCAATTTTGCTTTTTTATGAAAATGTTCGTCCACACAGAAGCCTGCACACAAGCTCTGAGAGCAGCTTAAACCCTAACTCCCCTGACTGTGTGCTCTCCGTTGCTGTGATAAACACCAGCCGTAGGCAATTTAGGGGAAGAAAGGGATTATTTCATTTACAGCTTGTAGTCTACCGCTGAAGGAGGGCAGGGCAGGAACCCAAACAGGACCCATGAAGGAATGCTGCTGACAGGCGTCTCTCTGTTTTGGTTTTTCGAGACAGTGTTTCTCTGTAGCTTTGGAGCCTGTCCTAGAACTAGCTCTGTGGACCAGGCTGGCCTTGAACTCACAGAGATCCACCTGCCTCTGCCTCCCGAGTGCTGGGATTAAAGGCATGTGCACTACCGCATGGCTTCAGCTGGTTTCTTATACAGGACCACTTGCCCGAGGGTGGTGTCACATAGTGGGCTGGATCCTCCCACAACAATCATTAAGACAACGTCCCACAGAGCTGCCTACAAGGCCAGTCTGGTAGCAGCAATTCCTCAGCTGAGGTTCCCTCTTCCCAGATAACCCTGGCTTATGTTACGCTGACAAAAGCAAAACTAAACCACTAGCCAGCGCATTCCGCCCATCTGGACACAAGCAAGATGTCCCTTCCATGGATGAATGGAAAATATGCAGATAACTAACTGTTGTTCTGGGGGGAAAATAAATAAATAAATTACAGAGCCAGATAAAATAAGAGGAAACATTAAGTACATCTTACAAGGTGAAAGCAACCAGTCTAGAGATGACTCCCAATGTCTGACATTTACAGAAAGCAAAAGCATGGAAATCTAAAATTCACAAGGGCTCTGAGGGGTCCGGAAGGAGGATGGGACAAGTGAATGCGGCACAGAGATCTTTAGGGCAGGAGAGCAATTCTGTATGATACTGTTGTGGGGAGACATGGTGTAGGAGGTTCTTCTGTCTATGTCTTGCCTTGGCCTTTTGATAGAGCAAAACTTAGATAGGCGGAGTAGACAGAACTGGATGCTGGGAAGAAGGGCAGAGTAGCAGACGCCATGGTTCCCCTGCACTAGACAGATGCTGGTTAGACTCCTGCCGGTAAGCCACAGTCAAGTGTCGATACACATTAGTGGAGATGGGTCAAATTAATATGTGAGAGTTGGCCAAGAAGAAGCTAGATATAATGGGCTAAGCAGTAATTTAACTAATACAATTTCTGTGTGGTTATTTCGGGTGCAAGCTAGCTGGGTTGCAGGGACCAAACAAAGGGCCCGTGCCTCATGTTACAGAGACATGCCACAACATTGTCACGGCATAAAACTACAAGTCTGACCTCATAAAGTCACTACCATGCTGACATCATGGTGCTGACACCACAATGTGACACTGTGATGTCATCGCACATCCTCAGTTTATCACTATTGGCATTGCCCTGCATATTCCTCATGCTTAAAAAGTCTAGATGAGAGACTTATAACCTTAGAATGGCTCCCCTTCCCTGGGTCCCTCAGCCTCACTCTATCCCCATGTGCATAGTCTAAGACTCCCTGTTGAAACCTACCGAACACTACAGTCAGCTGTTCATCATATATGGGACTCGTAGATCTAAAGAGCAAGCACACTAGCCATACACTACCCAGGCAATGTTAGCTACACACAATCACATGGTGTTTGCTGCCTGGCCACCGCCACTGTTTATTATAATAGCTTAAGAAAATCTTAAGAATGTGATTTAAACATAATCCCTAAACTCTCAGAATCCTGAACAATTAAAGCATTTTAGCATTATCCCTTGTAATAAAACCTACCATTGTCTTCTCTTCCACAAGACTTGGGGCTGCTAAGAGCCCCAGTGTGCTTCCACACAGTCTTGCTCCATTTTCTGCTGCTCTACTGAAACACTGGAAGGTAAACAACTTTAATTTGAAAAGAGGTTTGTTTAATTCACAGTTCTGAAGGGTCCGGGCCTCAAATAAGATCTACCGAGGACCTCATGATGGCTGGTATTGCACTGGCAGGCACATACGTGTGGAGGAGAGTCACATGTATAAGAAGAAGCAAGAGAAGCCGCTGAGTGTCCAGGTTGATCCTTTATGGCAACCATCTGGGAGAACTAACTAGAGGTCGCACAAGAATGACTTCAATCTCCTCTGAGGCACATTCTCACTGACTTAAAGATGTTCTGCTAAGCCCCCAAGTCACCACACCACCACACTGAAAACCAGGCTTCAACACAAGAGCCTCTGGGGACAGACTCAAACCATATCCAGACTATAGCACATCTACTCAGGGGTTTTCCCCCTTTGGCGTTTACGTCCTGAGTTTTTCTGTTACACTTAGGTGAGAAGGTAACACAGTAAAGAGAAGAAGTACATGGAGGGAGGGTGGGTGGGGTAACACCTGTTTCTCTAAAACAAGCCCAGCTCAACACTAATTAATAACTAGAAAAGAAATGACATCTGAAACAGTCACTGGTCTTGTGAAGAGGACTGGGACAGGATGGTGACAATGTGATGCTGTTCTCCCTACAAGGTGCCACATGAGGTCATGAGTCCTTTATCCCATGAATTCATAGATCATCATATTCAACAATCCCTACAAACCTTAGCTAATGTAATCAGACAACAGTCAAAGACTGAAGCAGTTTGATTTCGCCAGAGACTGGGCTCAAAGAAACAGAATAGAATTTCACAGTACTATGACCTAGTTTATTTTCAAAATTAAAATAGATTGTTCCCAAAGGAGATTTCATACAAGGTAAGAAGACAATATAGGCCTGGGAGGAATTCTGCATGAATCTAAGAACGTGGGCTCTGATATCTTCCCTGGGAAGAAGCTGAGAACCCTAGGCAAGCATCTGGAACTCACCTTCCCACAATCTCAGTTTCCTACTTGGATCATTTTACATTAGAAAGTACACAATTTCAAGTACAACAGAACAGAAATGTTTGACCCAGACATGACTCATGAATCTCTTTCAGCTGTAGTCACCTGCACAAGGCCTCCTTTGCAGCTATGGTAACCTGTACAAGGTCTCCTTTGCAGCTATGGTCACCTGTACAAGGCCTCCTTTGCAGCTATGGTAACCTGCACAAGGTCTCCTTTGCAGCTATGGTCACCTGTACAAGGCCTCCTTTGCAGCTATGGTCACCTGCACAAGGTCTCCTTTGCAGCTATGGTCACCTGTATAAGGTCTCCTTTGCAGCTGTGGTCACCTGAACAAGGCCTCCTTTGCAGCTATGGCCACCCTCACAAGGCCTACACTTGATCAAGACAACAAGACCAATAAACGTTCTATCAAGCAGCACTAACTGGACTCAGTGGGTTACAAAAGCAGGGAGCATGAAGGTAGAAAGGGACATGTTGGGGATATTAGAGCAAAAATAAGAGGATGAGGGAGAATTGGAGTGGACATGGAGAGAGCATGATCAATGTGACATGCATAAAACTGTCAGAGAATAAGATAAAACTTGAACCTGATCTGTAAAAGTGTTGTCCAACAGAAATACGACACAAACTATAAACATACTTTAAAATTTTTAACACTAGATTTAATGCCACAATAAAATCTAATACCTTGCATACTAATTATTTTAATTTCTAGTAAGCATATGAAATAAAAGTAAAATTACAAGCTGGGTATGGTGGTGCTTGCCTTTAATCTCAGCACTTGGGAGCCAGACGTAGGTGGCTCTCTGTGAGTTCAAGGCCAGCCTAGCCTACAAAATATGTTCTAGGCCAGTCAGGGCTACCCAGTAAGACTCTGTCTCAAAAAAAAAAAGTAAAATTACATAAAATAATTAACTAGTACATTTTAACCTGATATACACTAGATAGTTTTTCACCATGTAGTAAACAGAAAGCTTTATCACTAATATATAACTGAATACATAAATGATGAATAACTTTCATATATATATATACATATGATATATATGTTGAATGTGTGTGTGAGTGTGTGTGTGTGTGTGTGTGTGTACTCTCTGTGTAGCCCTGGCTGGCCTGACATTTGCTATGAGGATTAGGCTGAATGGTGCTCACAGAGACCCATCTGCTTCCGCTTCCTGAGTGCTGGGATTAACCATGCCCCACAAATTTCCTTTTCATACTAAGTCCTGTAAATTTGGTGTGTATTTTTACATCACAGCACAGCTCTGTTCTGACTTACCATCAGTCAGTCCCACAGAGCTCGTGCCCCTATACTGGCTCACAGACATCTACAAAGTCACCTTCCTCTTTGATCATCTGTGACAGCGGTCTGCAAAGCATTGTATACCATACCCATGACATCTTGGACTTTCCCAAAGACAATATAAAACACATGAGGCATAAGGCCAGTGAGATGGCCCACCAGGTGAAGGTGTTAGCTGACCAGTCTGAAGACCTACATTCAATCTTACCTGCATGGCGGGAGAGAACCCACGCCCGCAATTTGTGCAACTTTCATAGTGTACCACGGTAAGTGCAGGAGCAAGAGTGTGTGTACGCACGCGCGCGCACACACACACACACAGAGACAGAGAGAGAGCGATGCCTCCACATACACATTTTAAAAATCTAAGATATTATCAGACAAGTGAGGTACAAACACCACTGTCCCATCTTGCTTCTCTGTTTTGATAAACTGACCAACAGTAACTTAGGGATAGAAGGATTATCTGATTTATGCGTCCTAATTACAATCCATTCTAGAGAGAAGTCAGGACAGGAATTTAAACAGGAGCAGAGGCAGGAAACATGGAAGAAAGCTGCTTACTGGCTCATTCTCTATGACTTGCTCAGATCTTTTCTTTCTTCTTTCTCTTTCTCTCTCCCTTTCTTTCTCCCTTTCTTTCTTCCTTTCTCTCTTTCATTTTGTAATTAATCTTTGTGTATATGGGTATTTGCCTGCATATCTGCCTGTGTACTACATGCACGCAGTGCCTAGAGGCCAGAGGAGGTCATCAGAACTGGGGTTATAGACTGTTGTTAGCTGCCACATGGGTACTGGAAATCAAACCTCTAGAAGAGCAGTCACTGCTCTTAACTGCTGAGTCATGGCTCCAGCTCCTCAAGTTACATTCTTATACAGCCGAGGACCACCTGCCCAGGGAGGGCACTGCCTAGAATGGCCTGGGCCCTCCCACATCAATCATTAAACGAGAAACTATCTCACAGATATGTTTACAGGCCAAACTGATGGAGACAATTTTTTAATTGAAGTTCCCTCTTCCATAAACTTTTCGGTTTTGTCAGGCTGACGAACCAAACAGCACAACCACTTCTCGTGAGGAGGAAAAGCTTCTCTCCTCCCCTCTCACCCCACTGGTTCCACCACTAAAGCAAACAACCATAAAGTTAAAGAATGATAAAGCAAACATTTAATGTTTGCCATTCTGCATTTGCCAAGCCATGACCAAACTTTAGACTTCATTTACAGCCTCCAATCATCTCCCGTGTTTGTATCCAGCTTAGTTGATTCTCACTGGGAGATCCCACCCACTTACCTGCCCACATTTCTGTATTCCCTTAAAAAAAAAATCTCTTCCCAAACCCTACCACCAGAAAATGAGACCATGGAAGAAATAATAGAGTTGAAAAAACCCATTTCCAGACATCTAGAAAGAGTGAAAAGGAAGTCGGACTCAAGCTGCGTAAACTTAGGTTGTGTTCCAGCAGAAAAGAACAGCATGGTCATCTGGGGCAGCAGCATTACAGGCTGGGGCATGACACCAATGACCCTGTAGTAAACCCTAAGCCAACTGCTGGACTAAAATCTAGCTGCTGGGCAGGTCCCCTGGCACTCTAAAGAAGGGACTGTCACTTAACTTGTTTGTCACAGAGACAGTGACCTCTAGTGTGGAGTTTAAAGGCAAAAACTCCAGAGTTTTGAAATCAAGATAGATATGCATGCTCGGGGCATTAGGATGAAGAAAGTAAAAAGAAAACTGACAAGAGTCTTAAATGGGGATAACGGGTTATGGAGCTGACCTGAAAACGGCTTGCAGGAGGCCTAATCCCTCACTAACTGGATAACCGCAGACCAGCCACGGACGGCTGCGTCCTCTGAATAAAAATGAACAGCTCCTTGCCATTAAGGTGCCAGGACCTGACACCAGCAACTGTCTCTGAACGTGGCATCTGCAGTGAGATTCTGCACGGCAAAAGTGCTCACGCCAAGGAATCCTTTGCTGCCCCAGTTTTCTGCACAACCAATCTCAGTGATGTGCTTGAAACATCTACAGTAATCCTGGGAACCCTCTGCGTCTGGCTGACGTGGTGTCTCTGGCGATGAAGCCGTGCTCAGATGCTCCTCGAGAATGTCTGAAATGAACACGTGCTCATTGCCCAACACAATAACTCAAATGCAGGGAATTACGTTACAAATACGGAAATTTCTGAATCAAAAGGAGTGAAGATGAGGCTACAGTTTTAGGAGAAGCTACGACATACCCGTTTTTCTTTCACTAGCAGGTGAGAGATAGTCCTTCAGTGCAAGGAGCTCAGACACAGGGCACACAGGGGTAAGGGAGCAGGCCCGCACACTGAGCCCTCCACCACACTGCTATGAATGGACAATTTCCTATGTGTATGTTTCTCTTATTATATTTTTGTTGTTGACACAAGTTCTCGCGGAATGGCCCACATTGTCCCAAATCGGGCTCAAGCAATCTATATGCCTCACCCTTCCAAAGCCCCTGGAACAAGGGGTCGAGCCAAACCTGGCTGCACTTTCACACCTAAGTGCATACATAGCCCGGGAGGCACACGGACATAACTGTCCCCATCTCGGTGGTGCTCAGCGCCATGCGGCAGGTTAGGCATTGTCTGCCCTTGACAATGATATGGAGAAGCTGCCAGGGCGTGAGTTTGAGCTCACTTTTATTTTTAGCCTTTCTTAGTGGTTGTTAACATTCACCCTGGGCACTTTCACTGGCCTAATAGGATGTAAATAACATCTTGTCTCGGTGTGCGATTGACCGGGGGTTATATTTAGCAAATGTGAAAAGCCCCAGGGATAAGGGGCTTCAGAGGTACTGTCTGAACATCCTCTCATAAACCATCCAAAGGTTCTAAGAGAATAACTTTAATGTAATCCATCTGTCTAGCTGGCACCTCCATCAGATAAGGATTTAAGATAAAGCAGCCATTGTAAAAGTGAATTAATTATTAAATAACTAAAGTCATCAAATTAAGGGCATAGTGGCCGCCTGCAGGCATAAGACAGGACAGTGTAGGGAAGGTGACAACTGTCAGACACTAGAGAATGGACAGGGTAGGATCTGGGTAGTTGGTGAGTGTGATTTCTGTGTCATGCAAACCTAGAAATACCTCTGTGCAGCCACATCCTGCGTAAGCCATCATTAGATTTAGATGGGGAAATCCAACAGCTGAAGATGTCCCCGCTTCTGTATCACATGAAATGAGGGTCTAGGTAGAGGAGACTGTGTCGGGTTGTGATGAGCAACCTAAGAACTAGCGACTGTCTTGCTTGATCGTGTATCCAGTAATTAGTATGTGCACTGTTGTGCTATGCAAGTCATACACACACACACACACACACACACACGAGCTCTGGGGCGGGGGGACCTCTCTCTTCACATCCTCACTCTATAATGTAAGTAAAGAAATGGCCCAAAGGAAGCAGAAGACAATTTCAAAGTTTAAATCTATTTCTCTCTAAACCTAGTCTGGCATCTACCCCCCAACAGACACTATCTCCAAGAACTTCCAAATATAATCTAGACCCTCAGATCAGGTACAAAAGTATCTAGGACAGAGATGGTTTAAGTGTGTGTGTAGAATGCCCACTGGGTAGTGCAGACCACAGAAGCGAGGGATATGAGACCTGTGTCTGCCTTATTTCCTACCAGCCAAGAGGAAACCGTGTAGAATGAGCATGCCCGTGTAGAATGAGTGTGCCTTGTTCAGACTGGAACTGATCCTGAACCGCGCCAGTGGGCCTTGGAAATTAGTTGGTTCTGCTAGAAATGAACCAGCCGCTCTGAAATAGTCTGCTGTAAAGTGGAAGGGATTAAAGCACTTCTGTGCCATCTTCCAGCTCCTAGATCCTGTATCACAGCTTCTGGCATCTTCTGTTGTCCCCACCCACTTCCTTTAAAACTCAGGCAGTTACAGGAGATGCAAGAAAACTAGGCCCACACAGGAGCCCATTCAAACAAACAAACAAAACACCTTACTGACCCGAAGAGGGCAGGGGAGATGAAAGGGTTGGGTAAAGAAGGTGGAACAGACCTGCAAGGGCATCCTCAGTAGGACTTGAAGCCATCCAGGTCCTGTATTTAATCTAATTGAAGGCACAGGCCCTGGGCTTGCTGTCTGCCTGCTCTTTATTGCCAATCTTTCATTCAGAAACTCAGTAAGAGGAAAGAAGCTTCTACCCCGGAGAACACGAATGCTGTCTTCTCCAGAAAACAGCTCTCCCTTCCCTTCTGTCCCCCTCCCCCATGTCACTGCCCACACACCTATACACACATGTGCGCTTCACTTCCCTGTTCAACTGTGTGCATTGCCTGTGCACATAGACTCAAGGCTGGGTACGATTGAGAGTGCTGACAGTGTGCTTTGGACTCTTCCCTAGACCTTGGGCTCCATCCAGAGAGCACCTATCCTGTTCAGGGCTCCATCACCAGAACCCGGAAGTGTCTGGCACATGGAAGATGGTCAATACATATCCAGGAACTCATGTTACAGCCAACCAAAGTCAACTGGTCTTTGGATCCCCATCATATGGTGAATGACAGATGGCTGCAGAAAGGTGCAGACAAAGGTACGGCAGGGCACCCAGAGTAAGACGGGAGTCCAAGGTACATTCACCAGAAGTAACGATCCCTGAAGTGCTTTAGTAAACAGTCGACTGGGTGGCACCTGATCTTGAAGGAGCTATGAGCCTCAGACCGCCTTTGCTAGTTTGCACTAAATGAGAAGCAGCAGGCTTCTTCAAAAGTCACACATCCCTTCTACTTTATGGGAGTAGGCAATTGTCAGCGCCTTTGCCCAGGTTTCCACCCCAGCCTCCCTCTTGCCCATCCATGATTTATGTGCTCTACATAGACCCGTCTTGTAAAGCCACACGTTTTCTCTTCCGTGCCCCACATCTGTCATCAATAAGGTCCCAAAGCCCTCCACCTTCAGAAACTCCTAGACCTTTCTCTCTAAACTGCTGAGTTCTGAACCCTGTTCCTTACTGATGCTCATACCGCAGACCACTGAGAAGCCCTTGACTGAGGGTTCATACTATTGCACAGCTGGACCAGGCAGTCAGTCTGCAAAGCGTCCTCCCCGGAATTTACTTTCTACAGCTACCACTCCGTTTGCTTTTCCCCCCATTTTCTGCAAAATTTTCCCTAAAGAGTGTCATAGACAGTCTGTTTTTAGGTCCTGTCTTCCTCTCCTACACCCTCTCTAATAGCTATTTTGCCCCACAGTTATACAATAGCAACTCTTCCAAGGGCATCAGTGACCTCCACAGATGAAGCCAAGCATCAATGCCCAGATTCTTTCTGGTGTTCTTGGCGGCTTTCCCTAGTTGCTGGGATCCGGTACATCCTATTCCAGTCTCTTTCTGTTGCCCCTAAGACCCTCCAAATTTGAAAATACTGGAATGCTCAGGACACCTTCAGAATCCTCTGGTATTAGTTACATAATTTGGGGGGACCCAGTGAACAATGAGATGGTGTGCCCCTATGCAGAAATCAAGACCTGAAGCTTAAAAGATGCAGAACATTAAAGGTAAAGAGGGGCTCTTTTGGGAGGAGGCCCTGCATACCTGCAGGGAGGTACCCACTGAGGAATCCTGGGGAGCACTCTGAAACTTAGATCTCTGACTGTGAACACAGGCTCATAAGCCAATCCATCCCCACTCTGCTCACCAGTGGGCATCTCATCTCTGATGGGACATGATCAAAACTAAATCTTAAATTCTCCCTTCTTCCCCAAAGAAGAAGTTCTGTACCCTTCCCATCCGGGAATGCTTCTTTCTTCACAAAGCCTCGCATCCGTGGCACTGCTTTGAAAAGCACACACTTCCTTCCCTCTGCTGGCACCTAGGCTGTCCCTCTGACACTACTCCCTGATGCCCCTGGGACTCCCACCTTGTAGTCTCGGTGTGTTGCCTAGTGACCCTTTCAGGAAAGGATTCTGCTCGAAAGGAATGTGATGATGTCCTGATGCTGCCCAACTCGAGCAAACACTAGCTAAAATGAATTTCTTCTCCCTCACATTGCTCAACAGTGGAAATGGAAAGGTCATTTATTTTTATATGCCTATTATCTCAAAACACACAAGCCTCAACTCCAAACCTAAACCTTGAACCCTCTGCATCAGAGATCTACCCAGACTCCTTTCAAGGAGGCCTGGAATGCAAGACAGGGCATCATTTTGGAGGTTCCCCCTCCAGTTTTACATCACATAAGCATCTAGGTCACCTACCAAGTGCTGTAGCCACAGAGCGTTGGATGTGTCTGGTCTAAGAGTATTATACAACAAAAACATCTGACGTGACTAGTTGGGGAAGCTGTATTTCCAATCGCACCCAGGCCACTGCTAGCGGGTGTTTATGAGTGCATCAAGTCTCAGCAGCTTCCTGCAGCTTTCCCGTGTAATGTAAGCCTAAGCCTCTCGGTCCTTAGTGTAAGCCTGAGCACTTGGGCCCCAGGTGGTGAAAACACTCTTAGTGACCTTCTGCTTCCCTTAAGTCTCTGTAGCAGACAGCCTGGGAGGCAACAAGTCCGACCAGTGACCAAACTGTGCCCACCAGGACTGGGGACAGGGCAGAAAACTGATGCTTTGGTCCTTTCCGGCGTCCGCATCACCACGTTAAGTGCGCACGGACCTGACGCGCGCGCTAGCCTGTACACACACACACACACACACACGGACACGGACACACACACGCACACATGCACACGCACACATGCATACACAACGGTGCCAGGGGCCTGAGACTTCTCACAATTGCCGCTCCCTCGCTCCCGCAGGAGGCTTAGTGCCGGGTGGGTGCAAGGACGTCCAGCCAGGGGGCAGTAGGGCGTGGCGTCCGGAGTCCCGCAGCCCCAGGCGCCCAGGGGAGGGGACAGGACGAAGGGCGGAGCAGTGTCTCCCAGCCGCGTGCGCCACCCCCGCCCCAGTGGCCCACCCTCCCCGCTCACCCACAGACGCGCCGATCCTTGCCCTCCGCGGCAACGACATCTTAAACGCCTGGTCCAGGCCCGTACCGTTCAGCATCGCGCGCGGCTGGAGGACTGGGCAACCAGAGGCGGGCGATGGAGACTGCGTGCGGGGCTGGGCGCCAGGGCCACAGAGCCAGGGCCATGGGCGAGCCGACCCAGGGCAGAGCGAGCGCCGCGGGACGCTCCAGTCTGTGCCCGCAGCCCCGAGGCTGCGCCGACCGCGCCTCCCGTACCGCAGCGGCCAATGCGGCGGCGCCCCGAACGCCGCGGCGGCCTCGCTGGCCCGGCAACGCGGGGGCGGGGGCCCGCAGAAGGCTGCGCCGCCAGTCGGAGTCCTGGCAGGTGGCGCGGGAGGAGCGGGCAGGGTTACGGGGCTGGGTGCGGGCTCCGGGAGGGGATGGGCGCACCTGGGCGGCTCTGGGCCTCAGGAAGTCGGCGACCTTATCTCCCCTGTCTGTCACTTGTGCTGTGCAGCCGTGGGTCCTCCTACTCCCTTCCCTTTTTCGTTAGCAGCTTCTTTCCTTTTGCATCCAGTCCGATGGGGTCCGTCTGGGTCCTTTGCGCTGAACAGGAATTTCCAAGCTGGGACCTGAAACTCAAAGAAGTGCTGGGTCTGCAGCCACGGTCCTCCACGGCTTGTCACAATCGTGAGTCCTTCAGAATGCTGTAAGGGGCACCCACCACACACATTCACGCCCACGATACACGCACTGCCCCTTCTACATGCAAACAAATCCATTGAGAGGTAAGGGGTGACTGGCCCAAGGTCATTCGACCTGCTTTTGTTTGATTTCTCCCTTCACTTAATGTTTAAGCTGAGTCCCTCTGAGTGCAGTTCCGTGGGGGTAGTGAGGAAGAAACCAGCTAAATCTTTACTGTGTCTGATGGAATCTTGACCTTAGACTAAAAAGGCAAAACACAAACCAGCCAACCTGATTGTGCTCCTGCGATTGCAGAAGTGATCTTTGCCTTTCCTTTTGCATAAAAATGGGGGAGTCTCTGAGACCTTAGGGGGCTGCAGAGAGATGAGCTGTTGGAGGTAGGAAGGCAGTTGGCACAACAGGACTCTGTAGCCGGTGTGGGTTCAAACTTCCCAAGTCTGACGGCGGGCGAGGGGTTTATTTTAGGCATATTTAGCGCAGCACAATTTGGTGAAAACTATTCTGGTGTTAACTCAGTCCCACGTGCACAAAAAACAAAACAAAAAACAAAACAAAAAAAACATACACAAATCTTCCTAAGAAACAAAGGTAGCTAAATACAGATCAAACGCGTCTACATCAAAATTTTCTGTAAAGTCCCTTTATGGACTTTATATGGGTTCTATAGATAGACTAAGAAAAACAAGTTTGTGGTCAGGGTCTGGTCCTGGAGAAGTCTCTGGCCACAGAGACCGGACAAAAGGTCACCAGGCTGGAGAAGCCGTTCAGCCTTCTGGGCAAGGACAGGCCTTACTTTCCATCCCTTGAAGACACAAGTCCTGTGTGCTAAACAGTCCAGGTTCCCCAAGGGCTTATCTGGGAACACGAAAACCCCCGTGCCTCCTACAAAAAAGCTCAGCTCTGGTCCTCAGAGGAAACACGGTTCTGAGAAGAAACGAATCTTTAGCAGGAAGGTCCAAGAGGGAAATGTCTCAAGTGCTGAGCTGAGGTTCGGAGTGGCAGAACTTCTCAGTGAATCTCCCAGACCAAGGAAGGGTACTTTCATAGCTTAGGTTGACCATGGCACTACAGATATAAAAATGGACCATTATTGGTTCCATACACTTTCTGTGATAATGCCCTGAGGAATAAGCAAAATATTGAAAGGGGCTTGAAGGAAAACTTATTTGTTATTATTATGCCCCAAACAAGAAAAAAAATTGAGGAGAATAACAAAATAGGCAATGGTTATTTTTGATTGTCCTTTGATTTCACAGAATCAGAGCATAAAACGAGTTCATTGTTCCTGCCTCCTTAGGTACCGTCCAGTAAGCAAACTAGCCAAATGCTCTGGAGAAGTGTGATGGATGGTGATATGGAAGAATAAGAGTCTTACCGTGCTGGAGCCCTGGCTGGCCTGGGGCTCACTGTGTAGCCCAAGATGATTTGGAACTGGTGATAATCCTCCTGCCCCAGCCTCCCAAGTGTGGAGGTTGCAGGTGTGAGCCCTCATGCATGTAGGAGGAGCATTAAGGTAGCTCATTTGCCACACATCAAGAGCCATAGAGGGGAGCTGCACTTATCTCCACGGTAAATTCGCCTCACTGCCTTTTACAAAGCTGCAAAGATTAGACTAACCCCAACCCCAGAATCCAGACCTCAGTTCCATCATCCAGGTACTAAAAGGAATCATAGGCACTCAGGAGAAAACAAAGCAATGAGCAGTATTCCATCATTTCCTAAGCATAGAATCCTATGGTTATATGAATCACACACAACCTGTGCTGACTTTGAACAGAAACCCTTTTGTCCTTGCCAGGAGCAGTCTGGGCTAGAAGTACAGAAGACCCAACAGCAAGGGAAAAGAAAAGCAGGCACAAAATCCAGAGCAATAGGACAGTCCAGGAGGTGTGTTTTATTCCACTTTTTGAAAGCAGTATGACATTACCTTCAAGGTCATTGCTTCAATTCATTGGCCATGGCTGCAGGTTTTCCCAAGTCAAGAACAGAGCAGCCTGTCAGGGGAGGAATGATGCCTGGGGAGAGCCAGCATTACTGAAATTGACTAACCAGCTCTAGAACAGTTTCTTTTCAAAATATATGTGCGTGTGACTGTTATAAACATTCATATGCAATATTTAAAAAAGAAAAGGCCATGCATACAGCACATTGAAAGAAAATCTCAATCAGAATATCCCAATGCAGGCCTATAACCCAACCTGATCCTTTCCTTTCCTCCTGTCCACAGACTAATTCCTTCCTTCCTTGTATACTTTCTCTTCTTGCTTGTTATTTACAGACCAACAAGCTAACAGTCAACTCTGACAGTATTGGGTAAACAGTCTTTGAAGGGAGATCACGTCATGTAAATCTCATTTTTCGACAGATTCTTACTAAAGATTACATGGGTACATTTTGATAGCCTAAATTCTGTTTGAATTCTCATTTCTAAAGAGTTCCTTTCCTTTTTGAAAGATAGCGGTGTCCTCAAACTGTGCACAGAATAAAGACGTAGTAGGCTGCTGCTCCCTGTCTTCCCAGTGAAAACAGGACAGTTGTCAAGGAGCTCCTCCCACCAATTATTCTATTTGTCTGGCATCTGCTACTGGCCTGCTGCTGGGACCTCTGCTCCTGGGCTTGTCGAAACCAGATGATGGGATTCCAAGAGTAGATAGTTCAGGACACAGGGCCACCTGTCCTAACCTGGCCTGGGAACGCAGGGTGTGCCACTTCTGCCACATCCTGGTTGTCCAGACAGTCACAAAGGCCCAGTCAGCACAAGCAGGCAGGAGACAGAGCGACAAGATTCTGGAAGAGCTTGGGAGGTGGAAACATTGCTGCAGCCATTTGGGGAAATACAATCTAGCAGAACTAGAAACGAGTTCATTTAATTTTAATAAAATATTACTGGAAAGCACACTGTAAGGTACAGAAAACTTAATAAAAGATGTGTGAATTCTCCACACTTAATATGCTGACTACATGGCATGCAGACTCCCAGAGAACATGGTAAAAGCAAGGAGACTGTAGAGTGTCAGCAATAAATAGAGAACTAGCTCGTTGAAACAGAACAGAGAGTCTAGAAATAGACCCAGAGCCATACGGTAAAGCAATTTTGGTAAAGACACTAAAAAGCAACTCAGTAGAGTGGAGACAACCTTCTCAATAGACAATCTTGTGACAGCTTAATGCCCAGAATGGGGTGTGTGTGTAACCTTTTATTCATGCACAACACTTAAAATGAATCATAAATACTAAAAAAAAAAAAAAAAAAAAAAAGTATTTCAATCTTCAAGAAAAAAATGGGGAAAAGATGTCATGCAAGGACATGAAAAGTGCTAGCCATAAAAGTAAACGTTATTATTAGCATTGGAAACAAGCTTCTACTTAGCAAAAGATAGGACAAGATGGAGAAGAGGCACGCCATGAACTGGGAAGAGCTTTTTTCCACAGCACTTAAATCAAAGGACTTTCTATATGTAAATAACTCCCACAAATGAAGTTTTTTAAAAATGATCAAAATACCTAAACAGACACTTATCAAAGAAGATAAGCAAAATGCACAGAGTCACCTGAAAGGTGACAATTGTCAGTAGTCACCGGGACTGTGAAAATTAAAATAGTAATCTATTTTGCCATGGTCAGCATGTCCAAATCAAAAAATAATTCCAAATACTGTGGAGGATGCTGAGCTACCCAAACTTATATATTGCTAGTGGGGGTGTAAATTGGTATAAACCTTAAGGGACAGACAAAAAAAAGACCTAGCGGTTTCTCAGAAAGATCAATACACACCTTCCTTGTGGCTAAGAAAGTCTACTTTCAGATACCCAAGAGAAGTGAACATTTCTACAGAAATACTCAAAAATTAGTATTAATAGCAGCCTTGTTGATCATAGCTCCAAGCTGGAGACAGTCCAAACAGCTATTAACAGGTCATGGAGGCACAACTGGAATCTGTTCCTAAAATGGAAGGTGACTCAGCAACGGGGAGCAGATCAGCAAACAATGGAGATGAATCTAGAAACGCATTCAACATGACTGAGTGACCTGACTCAGCTGAATTCACAACAATACCAGTCAAGTTGTGAAGGTTTGCTGGGAGGGGAAGGGACTCAAGGGAACTTCCGGGGTCACAGAAACTTGTTTGTCAGCAAAGGGTAGATATGGGGTGCATATGCTAAGACTTGTCAACAAAGGGTACATACGAGGTGCGTATGCTAAGACTTGTCAACAAAGGGTACATACGAGGTGCGTATGCTAAGACTTGTCAACAAAGGGTACATACGAGGTGCGTATGCTAAGACTTGTCAACAAAGGGTACATACGAGGTGCGTATGCTAAGACTTGTCAACAATGGGTACATACGAGGTGCGTATGCTAAGACTGTCAAATTGTATAGTCAAGAGGATCGCAGTTCACTGTCTTGACCTTTGAAATACAAATAGAAGAAATAACATTTTAAATGCTGTAGTAGTCACATTATTTCAGGAGGAAAATTTTGGAGAACAAACCCAGTGAGTAAGAAGATGTGCAAATAAATAAAATGCCCTGGATTATTTTTAATGTTTAAAGTTGGTGTGCCATGGAAAGAGAAGCTCCAGTGTGGCATTTTCAGACGTATATAGCTTGCTCACTTCATCTCCTTCCTCCCTGGTCATTCTCCAAGCCCCTGTCTGTCCCTAGTTGACAATCCTTTCATGTCAATTGCCTTTTATTCTGAGACAGAATCTCACTATGTAGCCTTGACTGGCATGGAACTTGACAAGTGGACCAGGCTGGCCTTCAACTCACAGAGCTCCACCTCCCTCTGCCTCCCAAGTGCTGGGATCAAAGGTGTGAATCACCATGCCCAGCCAACTACATTTTATTGCACCATCTTACCCTTCCCTCCTTCAAGATGCTGTTTGCCCCTCTCATGGTAGCTTTTTATTTTTTACTTTCACAACCTACACACAAAACACACACACACACAGATTTAAATCTAGATTCCACATGTAGGAGGAAATGTCATATTTTCTGGGTCTGATTTATTTTGCTTAACAATAATTTCCTGTTGAATACATTTGCCTATAGATGTCATTATTTCATTTTCATTCATAACAATAAAATTTCATATATGTATTACTTTTTCTCTACCATTCATCTGTTGATGAACATCTAAGCTGGTTCCATTTCCTGGCTGTAGTAGAATACTAGAGCAATGGACATGGGTGTGCAAGTGTCTCTGGTGTATTAAATCAGAATCTTTCAGATATAGACCCAAGAGTAGTACAGTTGAATCACATGCTAGTTTTTAGTTTTCTGAAGACTCTTCACGTGGATTTCTATAGTATCTGCACCATCCCCACCATCAGTGTATAAAGGGAACCTTGATTGTCTTTAAATACAAATGCTTTAAGACTATTTGATAAATTGAAAAGTATTTATAATATAACCTTTTTAAAATCTTTAGATTAGGTTTATTATATGTATATGAATGTCTTGCCTACATGGATGCATGTGTACCATATAAGTGCCTGGTGCATGCAGATGTCAGAAGAGGCTGTCAGATCCCCCTGGAACAGGAGTGATGGATGGTTGTGAGCTACCGTGTGGATGCTAGGAATTGAGTCCAGGTCCTCTGGAAGAGCGACAGTTTCTCTGAATCACTGAGCCATTTCTCCAGTCCTTGTGATATCACCCTTAATGAAAAAAGAATAAATGTCTGCCATGGGGCTCAAACATGTAGTCCCAGTACCTCAGAAGGCTGAGACAGGATGATCTTGAGTTAGAGACCAACCTAGGCTATATACAGTAAGATATTATCTCCAAAAACGGGAGTGGAGATGTGAATCTTATGTATACATATATAATGTTTGTGTATATATATATATTTTCAATAGATATATGCAAACTATATAAACACTTGTCATCATCAATATGTCTTTATATTATGTATCTATGTCCACATCTAGAGAAATGAGTATTAAAACTTCTAGATCCTTCTTTATACTTTACATTTTTTAATTTCTTTTTATTTCATTTATTTATTTCTGTGATGAGAACATATTCATGCCACAGCACTCATATGGAGATCAGAGGGCGATTTGTAGGATTCACTTCCCTCCCACTGGCAAGTGGGCTCAAGGGGTAGAACTTAATTCATCAGGCTTGGCCATTTCACAGGCCAGTTTTACAACTTTAAAAATACAATAGGAAACAGTCCTCTTTTTGTTGCTTTCCGACGAAGCCTTCATTTTTCATCTCCTAATTACTGGGGTCACAGACATGATCTCTGATGAGATATAGGATTACAGAGAGACCATCGCCCTAAAAGGCTCTGCTTCCATTCAAGGCTGGACTTGTGCCTGCAGTGAATATTGAAGGAACCACAGCAATGGTTGCTGCTCATTGTGAAGGGAAAGACGGGAAGGCCTCGATCTAACTGTGGTCCTTAGTGAAAGAGTCTTGTGAAGGAACTCGGGATCCCATAAGATCATCAGGGTAGAGCCCCCATGATGGGACCTGCTAGAACTGTAAGGGGGAAGAGAAAACAGAAGACACAGGAACACCTCCCTGTCTCTTGCCAGCTAATGATCTGCACCACCCCAGGACTCTGCCAATCAACCTTGGGGTAGAATGGAGAGCGGCAATCCCTGCTCTTTATAATCTGCTCGATTTGTAGTACTGGGATATCAGCAGAAAATGGAGCAGTGCGGGTGTGGAGGGATGGGGAAGAGATGAATGTCTAGACAAGAGGACGGGGGCGGCTGAGGCTGTGACTCCACAGCAGAACACTTGCCTAGCTTGTGATTCCTAGCACCATGAAATCAACCAACCACAGGGAGAGATATGGCATCTCCTTGGCAGACACAACACAACCAAGGATCATGGAGTCTTCCACTGCTAACACAGCAGTCGGATGATGTCAGCCGGTCTTTTGCGGATGATCTGTTTCTACAACAGTGATGACAGAGTGCCTACTCCAGATCAGCTAACAGGATAAATGTATTGCTAGCACTTTCTCCATTAAGTTTCAAAGCAATGCGAAGGGCTAAGCATGCCGGCATCTGTTTTGCAGATGAGGGAATTCTGGGTCAGAGGAGTTAAAGAGTTTACCCACATCATCAAACAGACTCGTAACAGAATGTGAGCTAGCCCAAAGCAGACTTGCCACAGAGAATTGGCAAGTTCAAACATTAATTCTCGACTGTCAAGAGCACAAATCAAAGCCGTATTTTAATGTCAGCAGCACAGAAAGCTTCAATTGGGCATCTGAGCTTTGTGTGACAGCTACTCCCAGAGGTTGACAAGGCAACGCATCTACGGATCGCTGGCTCTTTGCTCTCTAGTGATGGGCTTCAAAGTCCAACAGTAGCACAACCGCACAGGTCCACCTCCCCAACACTTCATCTGGGGGTGACCACATGACCCAAGCAGAACCCGCCAGAGGGCTGGGGCTGTGACTCAGAGGCAGAGCAAGACACCAAAAGGCAGAGACTTTCCATTTGGAGAGGATATGAACTGGGGGCTTCCTGGAGACTCTATGGTCATCTCAGCTGGCAGGGGACTGAGTTTCTGATGATGCAGCTTGCCCCGGGTAATCAGCCTTTCTGAGGCCCTACTGGACTTCATAGGGCAGTAAGTTCCAGTTATTCCAGAATATCTACAGCTCTAGAATGCATGTATGGAAAAGTTTTAAGGATGGAATAGCTCACCCCTAGGGCTGCTTCGCTTAGGGTCTAGACGTCCGGAAGGAGAATGGAGATGGCTGGGAATGAGAAGTAACCGTCCTCAAGCTACAACCAGGACAATACAAATTACGGTAACATTCATCAGCAGAATAGTATGGACTCTGCTGTCCTTGCTCTCCATCGCACTCACCTGGAGCAGGCCATTATACGGAACGTGTGCATACACAAGCGTGTCAACATAAAAGGGAAGCCACCCACTGCCTCTCAAGACATCTCTCAACGCTTGCTTATGAGCATCGGCTAGTAATCCACGGTGGAGCCCCACTCTAGAGCCCTGGGACTCTGGTTCATTTGGATGGGGTGATTAGCCTGGCTCTAGGTGAGCCATATCCAACGTACCATGCTTGCCCTATCATGTTTCAAAAGCAAACAAACAAACAAAAAAACTGTAACCTCACACCTACATGCGTATTTGGGTATTCTTGTTTCCCAGTGTGTAAAGCTTACGGGAAAAGTAATTAAGACCACAGCTTTACATGGCTCTGAGTCGTCTCCCTCGCGGTCTTCATTTATCTCATTTTCCTTGACTAAAGTAACTGCTTCCAGGCCTGAGATGTAGCTCGGCTTGTAACTCAGGCCTAGCATGCATGAGGCCTTGGATTCTGTCCCCAACACCACACAAATTCGGTGTGATGGAGCAGACATGTAATCCCAGCTCTTGGGAGTCAGAGGCAGACTGATCACAGGTTCAAGGTTGTGCTGAGTGACAGAGGAAATCTGAAGCCAAAATAGTAACCGCCTCCTCGCTTTAGGAATGACACAGCTCATCAAACGTTTTCTCAATCTGTTGCTTTTCTTACAACAACTCAGGGCTCAGTGTCTAAGCACCCATATGACAGTCTTCTGGGTTTTTTTTTTCTTAATTTTAAAATGTTTCTTCTTTAATTTTTAAATATTGGCATTAGAAATGTCACAGAAATACATAAGCTTTTAAATACTTTTTAAAAATACATGTTTCTTGCAAGGCAGGCTAATTCTTGCAATCCTAAGCTAGTCTTGAACTCATGATGTGGCTCAGGCTGGCGTCAAACTCCCAGTCTTGCCTCAGCCTCCTGAGTGCTGGGATGAGAGGCTTGTACCACCATGCCTGGATATATTGTTTCTGAAAGATCAAGTTGCATCACTTAAGCGCCTTTCAATGTGGAGCAAAACAGATTTGACAGCTTTGACCGTCCAGTTCTTGTGTTTTCACTTGGTATTTACTCTAGGCCAATGTGATCACCGGAGGAAGTTGGTCTTCCATTTGCAGAGGGATTTGGAAGGTGATTGGTGCATAAATACCACCCTCGTTTGCTCATCTCTCTTTCCCTCGACCTTTCTTTTACTGATTTGCTTCCCCCATCATTAAGTAGATCGTTCATGAAGCTGTCACCAAGAACATGTGAGATAAAGAATGTGGCTCCTTGGCCAAGTCACTACATGAATTTTGGCCTTGTTTCTCCACAGCAAAAATGCTGTGAGTAGATCCCTCCAAACTCTGAAAGTCGATGGTTACAAAATGACAAACCCACATTGTATAAAGCATCTAGTGCTGGCCACTAAATAAGGACGGTGCCATTAGAGACAGACTCCTCTGTCACTGTGCCTTCACAGTAACCTTTTCTTTACTGTCAGTTAACATTTCATGACACAAGCTGAACATGCCCCGAGGTGTTTCTATCTCTCACACAGGATCCGGGTTCTGAAACTGCGCATGCTCGGCAATGGACTCCCTCTGACTATGCTCAGGAGTGGGTATCCCCACACTCCCGTTGTGCAACTAGGGCATTGCTTTGGAAATGACCGCTCTGCTCTTCTTGACCCCTTCAGGTACCCAATGCCTCTCGTGTACGTCTTGGCTATTTTGGTTTTGTGCTCACCGCGGCACAAAGCCTCTGCCTCCCCTATGGCAGAACTCACTCAGTCCACTCGCCTTTCCTTCTCAAGTCTTCGGCTAGTCGATGTCCAACTTTCGTCCATAATTTTCTCCTCTAGTTAAACTGGGCACTTACTGACCTGCAGATCCCCACTTCCTACCTCTGCCTATTATGACTTTGGAGAGTCCGGTGTATCTGAGCTTTAGAAGCATCCAGATGATTTGCATATGCATAGTCTGTGCCTCACTCTGAGAAAATGACTTCAGATTTGGCCCAGTTTTCTGTGTTTTGCATCGGCAGGAAGCAGGTGTGCTCTCTCCTGTCACTGACCCCACAGATAGGTCTCTGCCTCCTGGGGCCTCCGGTGGTGAGCAAAGCTCAGAGGTACCTGATTAGCAGAATCAGAACCACTGTGGGTGGGCTCAGATGGAGAGAACCCTAGACTGTAACTGCAGGGATAGGTGTGTGGAGAGCCAGAGAAGAAAGAGGGCTGAGATGAGAACACGGTGATCTCAAGGGAGGTGTGACAGCACAGCATACATATGACCAAGAACAGGAGTCATCTTCAACCCAGGGGTGTTTCTCTGTGACTGAGCAGACAGGCAGCTGTCCAAGCACCTATTCTGTGGCATTCCAGTGAGCAGAAGAAGAGTAGGGGTGTGCATACTTGTCACCCTGCCCTAAGACATACAGGGCTCCAAGAAGCACTCAGGAAAACAGCCTTGGAGGTACAGCTGCCAGCCACACCATTCTTACCTCTCTGTCTTTGTAGTCAGAGGCTAAAAGGTGAATTTGATATTGGGCCCTCTGTGAAATCATCTCAGGAGGACTTGCTGTTTGAGGGAGGGAGGATGAGAGTATAGAACACCAAAGGATGTGTAGAAGTAATGACTTCTACATTACATTTGTACTAACTTCTTTTTTGTCTTCTGTAGCTTTGCTTCTCATTAACTGGTCTTGCTAAACAAAGTGTGTCTACTACAATGTGGTTTTTAGGCATAAAAGGCAAAAGGACAGTGAGAGTTTGGGCTATATCATTTGGGGAAGTTCCCTACATAGCCCGCTAGTCAGTAAATAAAGACTTTCTATTAGCTTTAAGAGTCCATGTGTTTGAGGCTGAGTACATGCCCTAAATCCCAGCACCCAGGAGGCAGAGACAAGTAGATCTCTGAGTTCAAGGCCAGCCTGGTCTATGTAGTGAGTTTCAGGACAACCAAGACTGTATAGAAAGATCCTGTCTCGAAAAACAAAACCAAAAAAAAAAAAAAAAAAACCGAAAACAAAATAAAACAAAAACAACAACAACAAAAAGTTCAGTGTGTTATTTGAAGGAGTTACCTCGAAACATTCAGGAGGCCCCAGCGAGATGGGGGTGGGAGAAGCTTGGGTTCCCTGGGCCAATAGCATAAGTAATGGACAGTTCCTAGAGGATTGCAACGGGAGATGGTCCAGGGTCCCAGGAACTTCCTCCATCTTTGCCAGAGGTTCCAGATGTCTCCACCCTAAACAGGAAACTATAGAGAGATACCTGGATCTAAAGACTTTCTATTGGCTTTAAGAGCCTGTGCATTCTCTGAAGGAGTTACCTTGCAACACCACACCATCTACCAATAACGTCTGTGAGTCCCCAGTCTTTTTCTCTTAACAAACTTGTAAACTGTGTGAGCATTGCCACAGTTGAAATCAGATAGTGTAATCAGCACCTCCAAATAGTCAGGGATGCAAAGACTGCCCTCTCTCCTACATGCCCAAGACAGACATGGGAGAAGTGTGGATATCCACCCCCTGTACCTGCCCAGAAGAGAGGGCACACCAAACATGCCCATGACCACAGCTGTGCAAGCAGAGCAAGGAGATGGACACTAAGTCCACACAGTGGTTATGAGAAAGGCAAATTTATTTTTTACTTTATACGTTAAGATAATAATTTTTCTCAAATGATACTGAGATAAGTGGAAGCCCATGTACAAAACAAATAGGAATAAAGAGAACCACTGAGATAGCTCAGCAAGTAAAGGTGTGTGGCGCACGAGCTGGACAACCTGAATTCAAGCCCTGGAAGCCACATAATGGTAGAAGAACCAACCCACAGTGTTGCCCTCTGACCTCCACATTTGAGCTATGGAACACGCATGCCCACATAGACATCATACATATAAATAGAAAATTTTAAAACAATTCACTCAATAAAGATCCTTTTATCTCACCACCTCCTGACATGAACTCGGGTTTATTTCAGTACGAAGGTTGCAGTGTCACAGACCATTTAAATCACTCCTGAGCAGTTCAGGGAGAGGGTGGGCTCCTGAGGCACGGTCCTCCTACCCTGTCTTTATCACCACCTCAATCAATCCCCAGGGATACAGGAAAGAATGGGAACTTTTCTTCCATACTTTTCACATATTGTATTTCAGGCAGCACACTCACTATGTGCACTCACAACACACAGTGTGGCAAGTAACACGGGAAGGTGTGATGTCAGGTCAGAGAAATCAGCATCACAGAGATTCACAGTCTTCACTGACATTAGGAACCTTCTCCACAACCAAATATCGCCAGACATGAATGTGGTCTGGAGCACTGAAAAAGAGCCATCCTACCTACTTACACACCCTGTCCCCAGTAGCCATACTTTCTCCTTGCTCCCTTCCCACCCTCTCCAGACTGGTAACCACATCTTATCCTCTGCAGATGAGGTCATCAGTTAGCATCCTCACATGAGGAAGACGATCACCATTCGTCTGTTCTGTGTCTGTTATCTCACTCAGCAGTGTGTCCTCTGGGGCCAGCCACATAGCAGGCAATGACAAGCTCTCAAAAGATGGGATTTTTAGGTCCACCCTAAGGATGATCACTGCCCAAGGGCTCCAGTCTCTCTGAGTACCCTGGACTGATGGGGAGGGAAAATGTGCATCTCAAACCTCAGAACTGCCACTCAGAGGACAGATGGCTGAAACAGGTGAGGGCACAGCTTTGAGATGCAGCTTAGTGAGGAAGGACCCCGACGAATCCTGGACATCAAGGGAAGGCTACTTCCAGGGCTGGTCAGTGATGGTGGGGGTCTTTGCACATCGGGACTAACTTTTATCTTGGAATAAGAAAGCTTGGAGTGCATATGCCACTTTTATGCATGCTGAGCCATGCACTAGTTTAGTCAGCGTCTGCTACTGAGTCAAGGGCAGAAGAGGAAGCTCAGAGCAGGGAAGCGTACAGGAAGACTAGGGAAACCTGCTCACCCTATGCTGACAGGTTTAGAAGACGCCACCATTATACACGTTGTCTCTGTTGTCCTATCTGTATCAGACAGAGACTGGCTGGCCCATGTCCTATCACGCGGGTCCCCACAGCATGCATCTATAAAGCAGGAGCCCTTCTCGCTCCAGAAGACTGGTTCCTGAATGCCTGCAGAGACCAAGATCCACAGGTACTCAGACCCTTGCTGTAAAATTGTATAGTACTTGCATAGACCTCCGTATGCTGCCTCAATAATAATTTTCAGGCATGTCCAACCTGTGGCCCATAGGCCGCATGTGTCCCAGGAATGTAATGATGTTCCAGCATTTTTTTGGATGACAATGTCATATTGCAATGTTGGGCCCTTTGCATCATTCTAAGTAGTTTGTGATACCCAATACAATGTCGATGTCATACAAAGAGTTTTAAGATGGGGCTGGAGAGATGGCTCAGCGGTTAAGAGCATTGCCTGCTCTTCCAAAGGTTCTGAGTTCAATTCCCAGTAAACCACATGGTAATGGGGTCTGGTGCCCTCTTCTGGCCTGCAGGCATACACACAGACAGAACATTTATACATAATAAATAAATAAACATTTTTTAAAAAAGAGTTTTAAGATTGCATTGTTTAGGAAGTGATGACAAGAAAACAAAGTCTGTGGGCGTTCAGCACAGATACAGTTTTTGTCTATTTTCCATCTGCAGTTAATTGAATCCATTAGAGGAAGCAGAACTAACAGATGTAGAGACACAGCTTCGTTTTTCATCCACCACTAAAAACTGCTGGAGACTACTGGAGTATGCACAGTCTCTGCTTGTGCTAAGAGCCTAGTGCACATATTCACACTGAGTGCTGGAAGCTGAGGTGAGCAGGTTTCTTCTGGAAAGCCAGGCAGTAAGTTGCGTAGATGAGATACAGGGGTCTCAGTTCTTAGAAGGTCTCTTCTTGCTCTCCTAGCAAGATACCACCAGGGCAGCCACATGCGCAAGTTAACCCAGCTTATACCAGAGGCAACAAGGACACTGGTAGAACCAAGGTGGGTTCTCTCCTGGGGTAGGTGGAGACTTTAACCACATGGGGAGTACGGCACCTTGACTTGTGTCCTTGCAGGCAGGAGCCATCTTTAAAATCAGTCATTTGAAGACTGTGTTATTTGGGGGTGGAGAGAGGTCTCAGTAGTTAAGAGTACTTACAATTCTTGCAGAGGACCTGGGTTCAATACCCAGCACCCACATGGGTCACAACCATATGCCAGTCCAGTTCCAGGGATCCAATGCCCTGTTCTGACCTCCAGGGCTCCTGGATGCCCACGGTGCACATTCATACACTCGGGCACATCCATATTTTCTTCTGCGGGGGAGGCTACAAGGGAGGAGGAGGAGGGACATGGAAAGACTGAAAAATGAGTGGGACTGGAGTGTATGATGTGAAATTCCCAAAGAATCAATTTTTAAAAAATATATAAAAAGAAAGAAATATGGGCTGGAGAGATGGCTCAGAGGTTAAGAGCATTGCCTGCTCTTCCAAAGGTCCTGAGTTCAATTCCCAGCAACCACATGGTGGCTCACAACCATCTGTAATGAGGTCTGGTGCTCTCTTCTGGCCTGCAGGCATACACACAGACAGAACATTGTATACATAATAAATAAATAAATATTAAAAAAAAGAAAGAAATATACATTATTCAAAATCTAAATCTTGTGTTAAATCAAGCTTTGGCATCTAAGAGTTTTTTGAAATGAGGGGCCTACTGAGTGTACAGATGCTGCCAAAGATGAAAGGACCCATCCCAGGGCAGAGTCCCTGTGCTACCAGCAGCTTGGCCCATTGCAGCTGGGGAAATGCACAGCAGACCGAAGAAAAGACTGGGTTGTTCTATGATGTAATTACGGAGACAAGCATAGGTTATTAGATGAAGAGAAGTGGGTCAGGATGACACAGAGGACAAAGCCTGGGAAGGAGTGATCTAGAGGAGGCCCCTGTGCCCCTCCCTCTTCAGAAGGCTCCAAGAGCGGACCCAAAGTGGGGCCTCAGCACTCAGAAGAGCACCAGCAGTGTGGTTTTTTTTTTATTAATTAATTAATTTATTTATTTATTAAAGATTTCTGCCTCCTCCCCGCCACCACCTCCCATTTCCCTCCCCCTCCCCCAGTCAAGTCCCCCTCCCTCAACAGGCCGAAGAGCAGTCAGGGTTCCCTGCCCTGTGGGAAGTCCAAGGACCTCCCACCTCCTTCCAGGTCTAGTAAGGTGAGCATCCAAACTGCCTAGGCTCCCACAAAGCCAGTATGTGCAGTAGGATCAAAACCCAGTGCCATTGTTCTTGAGTTCTCAGCAGCAGTGTTTGCTCTCTCTGTTGATCCAGCCCAATGCTATCAGTTACAATCAATATGTCTCTTTCCTCCACCCTGTATCTGGACTGCAGCTTGATTTAGGCCATGGGAATTCTTCCCACTTGAGAAAAGGAAAGTGGGGGCAGGGGGCCCTCAGAGTGCCTATGCTGGAATTTACTAAACACATAAAATTGTGTATTGGGACACACACACACACACACTCCTTTCTCCCCTCAACAGGAACATCTCCATCTTGGCAAAGGGGCTCCTCAGTAGTGAGGATTTCCTACATGGGCAAAATTTAAAGATATTTTTGCGAAAGTCACCTTGCGAAGTTGACTTGCAGACAGATCCATTGTTTTCAGGGGGCTAAAAACACTTTAGCTCCGTGTCCATGTGTGTCCACATCTTTCCCTCACTGTTTTCTGATCTCTTTAGCTGAATACAAAGAAATAGCAAAGGCAGACACATTTCAGCCGAGACCAGTCTTGAATAATTTAGCACCCAAAAACGCTGTGGGTTGCACACTGAGGGAATGGAGCAATCTCTGGGCCTTCTGAATGTGATGGCCGTTGAGGAAGGGGAGGAGCTAGCACTTTATAGGTCTGAACTAGACCAGACAAGAGAGGGAAAGTTCAGAGGCAAGATAGGTTCCCGCCATACAGTTTGTGCAGCCCACCAAGCCGCAACCTACCAGAAAGTGGGTGGCCTTGGCTGCCAGGCTACCCAGCACAGAGCAGTTAAACCCCACTTCTGTGGCATTTGAGCAGCTCTCTTTGGACCACGCATTTGAATATTTGCCAGAATGAATCCAATTATTTCTCCCCAGAAAACACTGCCAACAGATACCATTTCATTGACCTTTAGAAAAACAAGCCTATTAAATATACTCAGCCCAATTCTCTCATATTATGGGGAGCATGGTGCTCACTTCCAAATAAAGAGTAAGAACAAACAGGATGCGGTAAGAGCATTGCTGACTTCCAAATGTCAGAGACTGGAAGACTCACTAATGTGCTTCCTTGGGATCTTGGGAACAAACCCCCACATGCTCACTTGCATGTTATGATGGCGTCTCTGGTGTGGTATTTTTTTCTAGCCTCATCTGCTGGAGGGGTCACCAGGTGCTACAGGGCCCTGAGCATTCAAGTAAAGGCAATGCTGCCTCTTCTGGCCTCTACTCGCCCCATCCCTGCCCCTCCCTTCTTCTCTCTTCCTTCCCTCTAGCATCCAGGCTTACTCAGCAGACTCCAAGACTCCAGCACACACATCTCCCTTCCCTCCTCCCTTACAGATAAGAGAAAAAGCTCAGGGAATGGGGAAGACCTGGCCATAGAAAAATCACACATTAACGAAAGTCAAGGGCATAGAGTTCCCCTTCAGAACAGAGTCCCCCGAGAGTCAACAAGTAGCCTGGTAAGGCAGCCAGTGGCTCGTGCTGACAGTGTAGCTAGTCAGAGGCATCAAATGCCCATTTTGGAAAGCTTGCGTAGCTTTGCTCAGGAAAACTATGTGCTTTTTCATGTTTGTTTGTAATAGTATCCATTTTTGTGATTTTTTTTTTTTTTTTTTTTGAGACAGAACCTCAGGGTCTCACTATGTAACCCTGACTGTTCTGGAACTCTGTAGACCAGACTGGCCTCAAGTTCATAGATTCCCCTGCCTCTGCCTCCTGAATGCTGAAACTAAAGCCCCGCACCACCATGCCCGGCTGCCATTGACATTCTCAAGTCTATGTTTCTCTAACTGGTACTTTATTCACATGATATTGTGTTATTTTTCTTTCCATTTTGTTTTGTTTTAGAGCTGAGCATGAGATTCCCCCACCCCAAGAACAATTATCTGTTAGAGATTCCTTTCAGACGCTGACTATGGTGAACCCCCACAGAATTAATGAAAGAGCATGACCCTCAGATACCCAAAGCCACTGAGCCAGGGCAAGGCCTAGGTGCTCTGAGATACAGATACTATGGTGGCCACTGAGCCATCTGTCCCTCACACTGTGCCCTCACACACCTCCTGGACAGAGCTTGAGGGACCAAGAATTAACAGGCCGCCAAGCTTGCAAAGAGGCCGTCAATGGTGACCACCACAGGTAGCACAGGACCCAGGAGATACAGGACCAGGAAAGCAAGCCTACACACAGCAAAGTGCTTCAGGCCATCAAACTCTTTCAGGGCATCACCTTGAACGTTATGGAATTCATGTTGGAAAACACTCTTTATCCCAGGCCACCCTCTAAAGCAATGACCTGTTTCTCAAGTTATTGTTTGTCTTCTCCCTGTTCAAACTTGAACCTTCATCCCTTTTTGGAAGATGGTTCTAGAAGGATAGTAAAGGTTTACTAAACTCCAGGGGGCAAAATGAAGACTGTGATGGCAGAGAACACAGGTGTCTATCTTTACCCCGTGTATTCTATAATCACTGCTTAGGGTGGTCTTCCTTCATCTCCTGAGAAGCTGTTGGGAAAGCAGTATCATTTATGGCTTTGGTCTTTAACTTGTTTTCACGGTAAGGTTTTGAACCCTAATCTTCATGAAGGATCCGTGTTCTCGGGTCACACCAGGAAATGTTCCTATACCAAAGTCTCTCTGCTAATGTTTCACTAGGTTATTGCATTTTAAAATGTTCAATTGAAACTGTAGTTGGAGACCCATGGATGATCTCACCACAGCACTAATGCTTTCCTGCCTCCCCTCCGTTCCTCCCTCTCTTCCTTCTGTATTTTTCCAGTTTTCCCAATGGGCATGTATTTCTTTGCAGAGCAGGGGCGGAGGGGTGCTAAAATGTCTCGTTAGTGAACTGGAGGAACAAGTGGAGCCGTGTAGTCTGATCCCAGATCTCTCTCATCCTTCACATATTCTCTAATCCTTCTGGAAAGTGAGTTGTGCATTTCCCCTGGGATGCTGAGAGGGCAAGGAGGGGACAGGTAAGATATGTATAACACATTATGGACTCTGCAGAAGCTGCCCATAGTGGGCAACTGGGGACACAGAGATGGAGGTAAGAGACATTCTGCCTGTTTAGTTATGAAGCCACCGAATCAAGGCAGGGGTAGGTTGTTCCAGGGCCCTATAAAACCATTGCAGAGAACTCATTGAAAGTTGCATCTGTCTCTACCATTGACAATCATGGTCTTGTCTTTCAGAAGGTGGGGCGTTTATGTGGCTTTCTCAGGTTGGAGCCTTTGACTTCCTGAAAGAACATCCCCCATTGACGTCCTGATCTTTGTCCTTCAGACCTAAAGACTGAAGGGACAGCGGCTAACAAGATGACCACTGCTGCAGGAGAAGGGCAAGTGGGCAGCGAGCTCTGTATATGTCCTTCTCTGTCATGGGACCTCAGGTAGGAAGCAGCATTAATTGTCATGATTCCGCATTTTCAGCCACTCTGCTGGACCCTTTGGGAAAGCTTTTCTCTGGCATTTAAATTTTTTAGAATTATTTCCCTCTCTTTCCCTTAGGCCATAGAAAGGGTGTTTGTTTAGACAGGTTATTATATAGCCCCCGATGGCCTCACACCCCAGCTTCTCTAGAGAACCAAGTTACAGGCATGTGCCATCCAGGCCCTGCTCACAGAAAGGATGTTCTGTCAACCTGCAGAGCTACCCCCAAAGGCCTATAGAGGAAAACAGATTGCTGTTAAACACCCCTGCCCCAAGCCAAACCTGTAAAGTAGCTCGGTGGGCACTATGCATGCTGCCTAACCTGAAGACTGAAATGTCATCCCTGGCACACAGATGGCAGAATGAGAGAACAGACTCACGAGAATTGTTTTTTGATCCCCATGAGCTTGTCAAGACACACACACAACAAGCAAATAAGTAAATGTAACTCTCCACATCACATCCTCCATCCAAGACATTTGTCTAGTTGTGGTGATTCAATGACCCCAACTACAGAGCTATCCTATAAGAAAGAGCTCTGTATTTCCCTCATGGTGCCACTTCCAGCTGTGGGCTGGCCCTAATCATTTCAGTTTCTCTCTGTCCAAACAGAATCATCACCATCCTGTTCTGAGGGATGGAGGCAGGCTTAGGTTATGGGCATACCTATCAAATGGCAAATTATGTCAATAAAAGAGAAAGGTGGAAGTCAAGGGCAGGGGACAAGAGTGAGTCAGCCTTGTGGGAAATGAGAGGATTGGTACTTAAAAAGTCTGCATCAGAAACTGGCAGCTTCGAGATTGCTCAGCAAAAATGGCTAAAATCCACAGAACAGTCTCTGGGGAGCCGGGGAGAGGATTCAGAAGGCCCAAAAGGCATCTTGCACTGAGAGCTGGAACCACACACGCTACACTCGAGCTATAAATAGATGACAGGTTTTTGTGCTTGTTATCAGCCTCATCCACTGAGACAGCGAATGAATGGATTAAAGCAAGCCTCCGTCGTCACCAGATCAGATCACAGCGTGCTCAATCACATAAGCCTGGCAGCCATGTCCTCGGAGGCAGCCCCTGGAGACACAAACGATTCCTAGGTCCTACCCTGGTCTGCCTCATGTCATGGGTTACATTAGTTCCCAGTCTATCTACAACTTATTTCTTCTGTTTCTGCGCGTCTAGTCACTCCCTTCTTCTCTTCCTAATGGTTCTTTCTCATCAGGCTGCCAACAGTCCAGTGACCATGAAGATGACTGTCGTAGAAAATGTCCATGGGGATGAGTCCTGGGCCTCGTAAGTGATGTTATCAAACTTTTGAAAACATTAAAAGAAAGTTTACAGAAAAAGGTATCGAGAGATGTGGGGTGAGGGAAAAGCAGTGAGCCAAAATGAAACCCATGAGCCATGAGGAATCTTGTAAGATGGGCAAGGAGTCCCCTGAGGCAGTATTTCCCCCAAGAAACCCAATGTAAGAACTGAACTCCCTGGGTAAGCTGGAAACCTCCAAAACAAAAATATATCTTAAGTAAAAATGCTTGTTTCAGCTGGAAAGGGGATTTGTAAGAAAATCTAAAAACGTTATTAGAAGTCCAACATGGAGAACAAGAAGACAGAAATATTAGCCATTGTAAGGGTGGATGCCCAGAGGGCCAAGACAGTGGTGGCCATCAGCAGCTGATCCTCTACACAATGTTCCGCAAACAGCGAAGAACAAATAAATCATTCTATGTGAGCTTTAGACACTGGAGACAAAAAGGACTACAGACCTCAAATAACCTGAACACAGAAAACTAAATAGCAACTTCCAGGAAAGATGTAACTAAGATCCCAGCCCCAGCCTTTGTCACCATGGAAGAGAAGGCAAAGCACGCAAGATGTGGTGGTTTGAATGAGAATGACCCCCACAGGCTCTTGTGTTTGAATGTTTGTTCCCCAGCTGGTAGAAGTGTTTAGGAAGGATGAGGGGTGTGGCCCCAGTGTGGCCTCAGCCTCCTGCTTGTGAGTGGAAAATGAGCTCTCAGCTACTGCTCTAGACACCTGTGGCCACGCCTTTATTCTGCCATCATAGACGCTAATCCTCTGGAGGCAGAAGCCCAATCAAACTCTTTCTTTCTAAGTTGCCTTGGTCATGTGTCTTATCACAGCAATAGAAAAATAAGAAACAAGGGTTTAAGATTTACCTAAAATTGGGCAGCATGGTACTGCATGCCCGCCATTGAGTTAAAGGCCAAATTGGGATAGAAGGTAAGACACATCTCAGAAACAAATCAAAATAAAAACCCAGTAGGAAAGAAAACTCCTTCCCAAGGGTGACAATGCTGAAGATGACAGCTGGCTCTGAGTACAGGGAGGGCTTAGCTGTGTGAGAGACCTGAGCTGGTACTGTGGGGAACTAAGATCGGCAGGTGAGTTCCCTTTGGGAGAGTTAGTAGCGAAGTAACAAACTACTGAGTAGTAGTGGGTTCAGTGTTCCAAAGATAAAAGCGTGCCAGAGAGAGACAAGGGAGTTGTCGCCTTAGCATCCTCAGAAGAATAACACACAGTGTCTGATGCATCTCTTTCATACGCACTGTCCCCTTGAACCAGGAATTTCCCCTGCTATTCACAAGGACTAGCGTACCAACCCCTCTTCTCAGCTACCTAAGTCTCCTCAGTATGCCTGGGGACTTGATTTCTTCTTCCTTTGAATCTGGGCTAGTACCGTGATTTCTGTAGCCAGGACACAGTGGAATTGTCACTCTGGAAGGTCTGAGATGAGGCCTCACACATGTTCGGTTTCCACTGACACTCTCTTAGGATGTCACCTTTAGCCCAAAGGCTGCAGGGACACAGGGACCAAGCTATCCGTCCCTGTCATCAGCCGACCCAGAAGCTGAATGTGGCTTCATGAATGAGCCAGGTAAGGCACCTGAAGCTCCATCCGCTCAGCAATACATACTTACAAGCCACTGAAACTTTGGTCCTGAGCAAGTAATTTTGTGGTAATTTGTTGCTGTCAAAAACTAAAGAGCTAACCAGGCAGTGGTGGCGCACGCCTTTAATCCCAGCACTCGGGAGGCAGAGGCAGGTGGATCTCTGTGAGTTCGAGGCCAGCCTGGTCTACAAGAACTAGTTCCAGGACAGGCTCCAAAGCTACAGAGAAACCCTGTCTCAAAAAAAAAAAAAAAAAAAATATATATATATATATATATACATATATATATATATGAGCTGACTGATACACGCATACAGATATAACCAATGTGCATCTATGCAAACCTACTGAGGGAAAAACACAACAAAATGAAAAACCCAGTAAATAAGAACCAAAGCATTTACACCAAAGGACTCGTGCACAGTACCCTCCTCAAGCAGCAGGAGGAAGCGCTAGCTAGCACAATACTCACACAGGACTCAAAGTGTACTGGTGCGAGGAGCATGGCTTGGCTGCAGGTCACTTACAGACAGGAAGAAGGGGATAAAATCCAGTTAAAACAAGGAAATAAATTATAGCAAAAGGTAACATCATCTCAGAAATGAAAGTCAAGTTAATTACTGGTTAGCAAAGAAGAACAGAATCAAATGGAAATTTTATAATAAGCATTAAATAAAAGAAGGAAAACAGCAAAGAACATAAACAAGAAATTAAGGAGAAGAAAATGTTGGAATGGGGGCTTGGAGAGATGACTCAATCTCTGACACTGCTCTTCCGTCAGACCAGAGTTGGGGGCCCAGCACCCATATCTGGAAACGTACAGCCACCTGTAACTCCAACTCCAGGTCATCTGACATCCTCTTCTGGGCCCTGTGAGCACAACACTACACACGACTAAAAATAAAATAAATTTTAAAAGTAAAAAAAAAAAAATTGAAGCAGAAGACAAAAATGAAGGTCTGGCATGTATACTGGCATTTACAAAGGACCATCAGGAGAGTTTCTCCCAAGCTATACTGATGACACAGAGAATGTTTAAACAAAACCTGACTGAACAGTCGAAATAAACAGAGCCTGGTTAAAGCTTTTAGACTTGTGCCAGGCAGTAGTGGCAAATGCCTTTAATCCCAGCATTCAGGAGAGAGTCAGGCAGATTTCTAAGTTTAAGGCCAACCTGGTCTACAGTGTGAGTTCTAAGGCAACAGTCAGGGCTACCCTGTCTGTTCAGGACAGCAGAGAAACTCTACCTCAAAAAAAATCAAACTAACAAAATACCAAATAAAAATTTTAAAAAGCTTTTATTTAGATATAAAGGGAGTCAAGTAACTTACAAGGGCAAAAGACATGGACTGCTCTCTAAGCGTTAACATATAAAAGGCAGCATACAGAAGCAACACTGCAGAGGAAAGCAGAGAGACACTGGGCTAGAATATGAAGGAAAGAGGAGGCAAGAATGAGCCTGCTCTATTCCTTAAAGACATAAGCTACAGGGGCTGGCGAGATGGCATCAGTTCCTAGCACCCACAACACGGCTCACACAACCATCCATAATTCTAGTTCTAGGGGATCTGATGCCTTCTTCTGATCTCCTTTGAACACTGGGCATGCATGCAGTACACACACATAGATGCAGACAAGACAATTATACACATAAAATATTTTTAGAGAACAAAAGCTACAAGCCAGGCAGTGGTGGCTCACATCTTTTAATCCCAGCACTCGAGAGGCACAGGCAGGCAGATTTCTGTGAGTTCGAGACCAGCCTGGTCTACAAGAGCTAGTTCCAGGACAGGCTCCAAAGCTTCAGAGTAATAAACCCTGTCTTAAAAATCAAAAAAGAAGAAGGAGGAGGAGGAGGAAGAGGAGGAGGAAGGAGGAGGAGGAGGAGGAGAAAGGAAAGAAAGAAAGAAAGAAAGAAAGAAAGAAAGAAAGAAAGAAAGAAAGAAAGAAAGAAAGAAAGAAAACCTAAAAAAAAGCTAACAACCGACAGACATGAAACGCACCATGTATGCAAGTGCTCAAGCAATCCATCCTCACAAGGCCCCGAGGAGCATCACAGAAGATGAAAGGCTGCAGCCGTGAGCAGTTAGTGTGTTCAAATGCACACCTAAGGGGAGTGTAGTGAGGGTCCCTGAGTAGGGTATCCACTGTAGGTTTTGACTAGGTGACGTCATCTGCGTGCATAAATGTGAGTGGGGAAAAAAGGTGGAATAAGTACGTTGATTATTACATAGGTAATAATTAGAAGTCAACAATATTAGAGATTAGCAAACAAAACAAGACATGGCTGGATATAACAAACAAGACATTTGGCCTGTATAACCCTAGCACTGGGGATAGGGCAGCAGGAGGGCTGTGAGTTTGAGGCCTGCCTGGGTAACACAGCAGGATTTGGTCAGGAAGTAGGGAGGGAGGAAGGAGAAAGGAAGGAAGAGAAGGACAGAGGGAAGAACCTAGCAAACAGGTAGGAAGATGTTAAGTGGGAAAATGGAGAGCAAAGGCAGTAAAAAATAAGTCTAAGTACTAAGTGCTAGAACAGAAACTGAAGTCATGTTTTAAATTTTATTTTATGTGTATGGATGTTTTGTCTGTGTGTGTGTGTGTGTGTGTGTGTGTGCCTCCTATGTGTGTGGTGCCTAAGGGGGACAGAAGATGGTGTCAGATCCCCTGGGACTGGAGGAGTTATGAACAGGTGTGAGCCATGGGTGCTGGGAACCAAACCCAGGTCCTCTGGGAGAACAGCCAGTGCTCTTAATTGCTAAGACATTTTTAGCTCCCCTAAACTGAAGTCTTTCTTACCATCAGAAATTAAAATCTCAACCATAATGGAAAATATATGGAGAAACACAACAAACGCAAAATAAAAATAATTATAGCATAAAACACAATTGAGTTAGGCTTAAATATACTAACTGTATCAATAAATGCAATGGGCTCACTTAACACACTAAAAAGGGGGATTCAATTTGGCTCACATAGTAGATTTATTATATGCCACCTAAAATAAAACATAAACACAGTGACTCCAAAGGGCTAGACCAAAGGGAAGGGTAAAGTAAAATAAGACCACTAATGTTGAGATTGTGACATCAAAGCAGAATTTCAGCCCATAAAAGTATTACATATAACAAAAACATCATAATTCTCAAAGCCTTGACAACGGAGATAATGATGATCTGTGCTCCAAATAAACTGTCAGTCACTTTTACAAAGCATAAAGCTATAGGAGATGTAAGGAGAAAAAGACATCAAGCTAATAATAGATTTTATTTTCAGTTACCATTCTCAGTGCAAATCAAGGATATGGGCAAAAATAAGGATGAGGACCTAAGCAATGTAACCAATAAAGCAGGATGTATAGGATATGGATAAGGATTTTGCACATTGAAAATAATCAACGTGCTTCTGGGCTTTGAGATGGCTCAACACATTAAGGCATTTGCCACCAAGCCTGATGATTAGATTCAAGCCCAAGCCCACGTGGTAGGAGAGAACTAACTCCCACAAGCTGTTCTCTGACCTCCACACATATAATGGTGTGCTTGAGTATTGTAGGGACATAGCCCCACCCATTGGGGGCGTGTTCGCCTCGGGCTAATGTTTACGGATAAATCTGCCGGGCGTGAGCCCAGCAGCCCCTTTTTTTGTCTTTTGCTCCGCCGCGGGAACCTGTGGTCCTGTAAGTCTATTTCCTTATTAAAGCTGTATATATCTATATAATCTGTCTACATTCATTTGCTCCGCCACATTTGGCGTCCCAACGTCGGGCTATTTTGCCCCCGACCCGGCACAGGGGGGGCGCAAGCTCCACCTTTCCCGGCTAGTTGCCTGAGCTCAGGAAGGCGATTTACAGCGTGCTCCCTGCTCGCTTTCCCTTCCCCCACTCCAGGCCACTACGGTCGCAGAGCAGCAACCCCCACAGAGCAGTTAATAGCTCCCTGTTTCTTCCAAACCTTCACTGCCTGATTTAAGTGAAGCACCCGCGGTTTTGAAGTAAAAGCCACCAACCCCTTTCCTTAACAGGCAGTACAATAATTTTTGTTTTGAGTTAATTGTTTCAGACCGGCTCTGGCTTAGACCACGTGGACTCAGGTGCATTTCTTTAGCCACCACTGGCAGGAAAACTTCATTACAGGTACATAATTTTCTTTTATAAATAAGAAAAATGTCTGAAAACATTACCATTCAAGACTTTAACAGCCTTTTCAGTTGTACCATGTGGGAGATTTTACAAGAAGTGTCTGTCAGCCCACAGATATGGATCTTTCTGGGATTCGTAGTTTTCCTTGGTACTGTATGGTTTGACAATAGAAATATGATAAAGTCTTTACGAGACGAGGTTGAACGCTTAAAAATAATTGAGAATGACAACAATCTTCTCAAAAATCAGTTTGAAGTTCTCCAGGCAGAGAACAGATTTTTGTTTAACACAACTCGACAAACTGAAAAAAATTTAGAAGAGGTACAGGCTGATGTTAAGGAGAAATTCATTACTATGGAAGAGGGAACAGCTGATTTGAGTTGTAAGCTTCAGTCCCTTTCAGTAGGAACTGAAATATTAACGGCTGATATTAAGGAGAAATTCATTACTATGGAAGAAGGAACAGCTGATTTGGATCGTAAGCTACAGTCCCTTTCAGTAGGAACAGAAACATTAACTGAGAGAATCAAAACTGCTGAATGTGACAATCGGATTTTGTCTAAAGCTTATGACAGATTGACAGAAAGATTATCTGTACAAGAAGGCACGGTATATGCTATAAAACTTATGTCCAAAGATGAGACATTATCTCTAATGGACAAACTTCATACTTTAGAATCCTCAATGAAGGCTTTAGAACATAATTCTGGACAGGAGATTCAGACATTAAAGAAGGCAATGGTGAATAGAATTGAAATGATTGAGGAATTTCTAAATTCTGAGGAAGAAGAGCAAGAGGTAGAAAAGCATATTTTAACTAAATCTGTGGGTAAATCCCTCCGGGACAATTCCCACAAAGCTCTACCTACAGTTCTACCTGCCTTTCCAGTTGTAACAACTGAGAAAGTAGTTGGTTCCAGAAACCCTAGGTTCATCAAGGAAGATACATGGGAACCTGTCCGTATGAATGATCTCAAAGAAATTAAACAGGCTGTAATGACTTTTGGAATGAATGCCTCTTTTGTTAAAGAGATGCTAAGGTCTTGGGCCACCACGAATAAGGTCACGCCCTCTGACTGGTTTCAGCTGAGCTCTGCTGTCCTTGAGAGTGGAACGCAATTAAAATGGAAATGCTTATTCAGGCAAGAGGCTAGACTTTTAGAACAGCAAGAAAGAGCAAAGGGAACTGAGATTTCCATAGATCAAATTTTGGGAGAGGGGCTATTTTCTGAGCCTCAGGAACAAGCTAATTTGGATGAAAACATACTCTCCGTGTGTACTACAGCAGCCTTAAGGGCCTGGGACAGGGTGCAAGACCCAGGACAGAGGATGGAATCATTTGTCAGAGTTAAACAGGGTCAGAGAGAACCCTTTAGTGACTTTTTACAAAGAATAACTAAAGCTGTACAAATAGGGATATCTGACCCAGAAGTAAGACGTATAATGATCGAGACTTTGGCTTATGAAAATGCAAATGTGGAATGCAAAAGGATTTTGGGACCTTTAAAGCTCAGATCAGCGCCATTAGAAGAATGGGTCTTGCATACACTAGATGTTGATACATTTGACTATGGCACTGAAGCATGGGTAGAAGAAGCAATTTCCAATGGTAAAAGGAGACATCAGAATACCAAATGTTTTAATTGTGGCAAAATGGGTCATATGAAAAGGAATTGTAGACAACGGATTTTCAGGAATAATAATAATGCATCTTCTAGAAATAACAGAAATAGGAGGACTCAGCCTTCAGGTTTATGTAGAAGATGTGGAAAGGGCAGACACTGGACGAATGAGTGCAGGTCTACAAGAGATAGACAAGGCAACCTGATACAGACGGGAAACGTGAGGGGGGGGCCTCACAGGCCCCCATGGCAAACATGGTTCAGTCATTTCCAGTTACTACAGAGAACGTGACTCGTCAGGACAATTAGAAAGCCCCATGCCTACTGTTACAAGCAATAATGATCAGAAAGATGAGTTCCGTGTGTTTTGGCAAACTTCTATAAATGACCAAAGACCAAAGCTGAGAGTGTGTGTAAATGGCATTTTTATTACTGGCCTGCTGGACACAGGTGCGGATGTAAGTATCATTACCCCAGAATCTTGGCATCCATATTGGCCTCTTCAGAATGTAAATGTTCAGCTCCTGGGAATTGGAACCCTATCTCGAGTAAGGCAGAGCACGAGATGGGTTGAATGTATAGGTCCAGAGGGACAAATAGGAAAATTAAGGCCATATGTAGCCAATATTGCAATGAATTTATGGGGTCGTGACCTATTACAACAATGGAATACCCAAATTAACATCCCTGCTACTTCTAGAGCCTATATTTCTGGGGATAATATTAAAAGATATTACAAACGGAGAAAACCGGCCATTCGGGCTGTACAAGAACAAGCAATTGATGTCCCTTCAGAGATACCAACAGCCTTGCCTTTAAAATGGTTGACTGAGAAACCAATATGGACAAAGCAATGGCCTTTAGCTGAGGAAAAGTTACAGGCTTTAGAACAGTTGGTACAAGAGCAATTAGATGCTGGACATATAGAAGAATCTACCAGCCCTTGGAATTCTCCTGTATTTGTGGTTAAGAAAAAATCAGGTAAATGGAGAATGGTGACAGATCTCAGGGCTATCAACAAGGTTATTCAACCTATGGGCCCTCTGCAATCTGGAATTCCTTTGCCCTCTTTATTGCCAAAAGGATGGCCTCTCATAGTTATTGATTTAAAGGATTGTTTTTTCACTATACCTTTACAAAAAGAAGATAGAGAAAAATTTGCCTTCACAGTGCCTACTTATAATAATTCTCAACCTTCGAGGAGGTACCACTGGACCGTCCTCCCCCAGGGTATGTTAAATAGCCCCTCCCTGTGCCAATATTTTGTGAATCAACCATTGCAAATAATACGCAAGAAATTTCCCAAATCGATAGTATATCACTACATGGACGACATTTTGTTATCCGATTCAAACATGGATACCTTGAACAGACTGTTTGAAGAAATAAAAATACTTTTACCAAAATGGGGATTGCAAATTGCTCCTGAAAAGATTCAGAAGGGAGATTCTGTTAATTATTTAGGTTATAAAATAGGTTTACAAAAAATTAAGACACAAAAGGCACAAATTCGGAGAGATCGCCTACGGACTCTTAATGACTTTCAAAGACTATTAGGGGACATTTCCAGTCTACGGCCAGCTATTGGGATAACACCTGATCTAATAATTCATTTGAACAAAACCTTGGATGGTGACAAAGATTTAAACAGTCCCAGAGAATTAACAGCTGAAGCAGAAAAGGAACTGACAATGATTGAGGAAAAATTACAACAGGCGCATGTGGACAGGGTAAATCCAGAGCTCGACTGTATTCTCGTCATACTACCATCAAAAATTTCCCCTACAGGAATTTTAATGCAGAGAGATGATATTATCTTGGAATGGATCTTTTTACCACATAAACCAAGTAAGAAACTGAAAACTTATGTAGAAAAAGTCTCTGAGTTAATTATAAAAGGCAAGTTGAGACTTCGTCAACTAGCAGGCATAGACCCAGCAGAAATTATAGTGCCTTTCACTGCTGATGAACTAAAGAAATTATGGGAAGATAATGAACCATGGCAAAGAGCTTGTGCTAATTTCTTGGGAGACATTAATAACAACTATCCAAAAAGCAAGAGGCTTAACTTCATAAAGAGAACTTCTTGGATCCTTCCTCGAATCGTCCGTGATACTCCAATAACTGGAGCCCGTACGTTCTATACTGATGCCAATAAATCAGGGAAGGCAGGTTACAAATCAGAAGACTTGGGTAAGGTGGAACAAAGTCCTTATGATTCTGTCCAGAAGGCAGAATTATATGCCATTCTTATGGTGCTAAGGGATTTTAAAGAACCTATTAATATAGTTACTGATTCACAATATGCAGAAAGAGTTATTTTACATATTGAAACTGCTGAATTTATACCTGATGATACAGAACTAACCTCTTTGTTTATCCAGGTGCAAGATTTGATTAGGAACAGGCTTTGCCCTATGTACATAACACACATCCGATCCCATACGGGTCTGCCAGGTCCTCTAGCACAAGGTAATGCAGAAATTGATCAATTATTGATTGGTAGTGTGCTACAAGCCTCTGAATTTCATAAAAAACATCATGTTAATAGCAAAGGTTTGAAGAAAGAGTTTTCTATTACATGGCAACAAGCTAGGGAGATTGTAAAGAAATGCCCTACTTGCTCTTTCTATAACCAAACGCCACTGCCTGCAGGGGCTAATCCAAAGGGCACCCAAAGGAATGAAATCTGGCAGATGGATGTGTTCCACTTTGCAGAATTTGGCAAATTAAAATATGTTCATCACACCATTGACACGTATTCAGGCTTTCAGTGGGCAACGGCTTTAAGTTCAGAAAAAGCTGATTCAGTTATCACTCATTTATTAGAAGTCATGGCTATTATGGGTATACCTACACAAATAAAGACAGATAATGGTCCTGCTTATGTCTCTAGAAAAATGAAACGGTTTTTTGATTATTACAATATCAAGCATGTTACAGGTATACCATACAATCCTACAGGTCAAGCAGTCATAGAAAGATCAAATCGAACTATAAAGGATATGTTGAACAAACAGAAAGGGGTGGAAAACACCCCCAGAAATAGGTTACATAATGCTTTGTTAACCTTGAATTTCCTCAACGCTAATGAGAAGGGAACATCGGCTGCAGAAAGACATTGGATAATGGAAAAGTCTACTGAACTAAATCAACCAGTTTATTTCAAGGATGTGCTGACCTCACAATGGAAGCCAGGAGATGTGCTGCGTTGGGGAAGGGGATTTGCTCTTGTCTCCACAGGTGAGGAAAAATTGTGGATTCCAACAAAATTGATAAAGGTTCGTTTTGATGAAGAGAAGCCAGTTGGGAAAGATAAATAACAATTCAATCACATGGATGGTAAGTAATACAAATAGGTTGGGGGCAGGGTTCTCTTCTTATCTCCACAGGAAAATACCCATCTTCAAAGAATTTAAGGTACCCCTAATATTTAATTACTGATGGAGGGACTTGTTCTGTAAGTATTAATTTATATATATATATATATATATATATATATATATATATATATATGTCTTAAACTTTCTTTGCTTTTCCTCATATCTGTGTCTTTCTTTATATGTCAGTATATGTCCTTGTTGTTAATGTTTAAATTTCCCATAACAAGCAACAAATTTTCCTACAGTAATCTTTGAAGTTTCCAGGATGAAGATGGGGCCCCACAACATCAACTCCATCTGGTTTTTATGACGTCATGATTTTTTTTTAAAAAAAAGCGCTAATATTAGACCTGTTTTTTGGTACCAACTACAAGAGACAATTTCGAATGGTGCACATTTTTGACAACACTCTGGTCGGACCTTCTCAAAATGCTCTGAGACTAGTTACAATTTTCTTAGGTCAAAGGTTAATTTGGGAATTTTACCATCATTTGCTTTCACAGAACCCCCTAAGAAGAACGTCGCCCCCATGTCAGCTAGAAGCAATCTTAGAGGACGACGTCCCCTCTCCCAACAGAGTTTGCCCTCAGGGTTGGGGACATCTTTTAGTGGTTGGTTTAGGGTTGAGGGGATGGGGTGATAATTTTTTGGAAAAAAAAAAAAAAAAAGAGAGAGAGAAGAGGAAGAAGAAGGGGGATTAACTGGTTTTTTGGGATGATTGGTATTTGTGAATTACTGTTTATAGAAAATTGTACTGGTACTGTTTCTTGTATACTGATATGTTGAATATTGAATGTGAGTGTTCCTACCTCTATTTTTGTATGAGTATGCTTATAACTTTGTCTATATTGTATTGATACTTCTACCATATTACATTGTACATTTCTACCTCTGATACTATGACATTGTTTACAGTTGAAGATCATTGTCTTCATATATTGCACAGTTGTTTATTCTTTTAGTCTTCAAAGTTAGATAGGTATTGAGAATTATATGTTTGTCATATTTATTTTTAAGTTTATCAGGTCTTTTAGTTACATAGAGATTATATTTAGTATAGATAGTATGATCTTCAGCCTCTTCGAAGAGCTGTAGAAAATGGCCTTTAATCTAACCTAAAATTTCTATGCCAAAGAGACACAATTACTCCTGGCAACACCACTCTACTCCCGAGAGAACGTTGAGCACCAAAGACACTCCACTGGGAGTTTGTCTTCTTGGCAGAACTGGCCTTTGGGTTAAGAAAAGCCCATACCTCAACTTCTGACAAAGATACAGAATATCCCTAAGTGGATGAAACAGGATTGTCTTATCTTGCCAAGACAGGGTAGGATAGTCCTAAGAAAGTTCCTTGCCTTTAATAATGGTATGCCAGTTATGTTAGGCCTTAGCCAAAGTTGGTTGACTCAACATTGCAAACGAGACTTTGGGTGATTGCCCAGGTAGTCAGTTGTCTCTGTCAATTGTTGCACATTTTGGATATCTCTCGATTGTTAAGTAATCTTTATTCCCTTCTCAGATCTTTGACGGAGTTGAAGATTATATAATTGTAGTTACTCTCTATGTTATTTAGACTCCTTGAGATAGAATGTTTAGCAAAAGTTTTGTTCTCAATATTGTTTGTTATATTTATTATTTGTTATTATTGTATATAGTTGTATTTGGTTTGGTTCTATCTTATTTAGACAAAAGGGGGAGATGTAGGGACATAGCCCCACCCATTGGGGGCGTGTTCGCCTCGGGCTAATGTTTACGGATAAATCTGCCGGGCGTGAGCCCAGCAGCCCCTTTTTTTGTCTTTTGCTCCGCCGCGGGAACCTGTGGTCCTGTAAGTCTATTTCCTTATTAAAGCTGTATATATCTATATAATCTGTCTACATTCATTTGCTCCGCCACAGAGTATGATTGTGTACATATACAATAAATACATAGAAGTAATTTTAAAATAAAAAATATATTCTTTCCAACTCCACATAGAACCAGAAAAAGCTGAACACACGTTAGGTGAGAAGGGAGTATGAGAGGCTGGGATAAGGTCAGCGGGAGAGGATTTACCTAGTGTGAAGCGGGCTGAGGTTCAGGTCCTTGCAATACAAACACACACACATATACAATACACACACACATACAGTACACACCAGAAAGCTCCATAAAACAGTTCACATTCGAGCGGAGTGAACAGATGAGTCAATAAGCTGCTGAGTTTCCACAAAGAGAGAGAAAAAAAGAAAAAGAAGTTTGATTTCTCGCATCGCACATTAAGTCTGTTTCCATCAGAAAGGCTAAAACCAAAAAAAAAAAAAAAAAAAAAAAGGCTAAAACCGCAATAATGCAATAGATAAGAACGTCCTGTGTCTTTGTAATAAAAACATTTTTAAAAACCATACAAACCCATGAAGGAAAAAAAAATGAAGTCCAATGGCATTAAAGCCAAGAACTACTTCTCTCCATCAGAAGACATCATAGGTGGGGAAAAGAAGGCACAAACTAGGACTAACATAACGAGCCTATGGAGAATATCTGGAATTCTCGCATTAATAAGAAAAGGAGAATGTGAGGGTTTTTTTTTTTAATACTTTGGGTTTTGTTTATTTTTTAATTTTACAGATTAATCCTAGTTCTCCTTCCTTTCCCTTATCCAGCTCCCCCCACTTTCCCCTCATCTGCCCCCATCTCTTCAAAGAAGGTATGACCTCCCACGGGGAGTCAATGAAGTCTGTTCCATCACTGCATTGATGCCTGACCCAGACCCTCTTGCCTGTGTTTAGGCTGAGCAAGGTGTCTCTGTATAGGAAATGAGCTCCAAACAGCCAGTTCATGTACTAGGGGTAGATCTGAAAACGCGAGTTTTAAAATGAGCACCACCAGGAGACACCACCGAGAACCAATTAGATGACCAGCAGTCAAGGGATCTCTTGTTGAGCATGCCAGTGTGGTTATACGGCAGGAACACGGGAAGAGCGCAGGCACAAATTCACAGGGAAAAACTGCACAGGCGCATCCCCCAATCTGTCTTCTTACCGTCACTACCACCATTAGAAATACCCTGTACCTCGGTGTGGGGTAAGAAATAACCTGTACCTCGCGGATCTCTGAGTTCAAGACCAGCCTGGTATACAGGGCGAGTTTCAGGACACACAGAGAAACCCTGTCTCAAAAAAAAAAAATCGAGGAAAAAAGAAAAAGAGCGAGCCTGTACCTCGGTGCAGAGCTAGAAATAGCAAGCTCAGAATGCTTACAAGTGAAACTGATTTAACGAAAACTCACTCGCTCTTACTATGTGTGATACATGATGACATTTTCTGGATTTTCACGTCTTTTACACCCTCCCTGCAGAAATTTATGGAGGTGCGCTGATTCCTTACCCTGGTGCTTCACGAAGCGGCTTCCCCAGAGTAGAGCGCTCAGCTGTTTCCTCTGAGCCTGCGAGTCTCTCTCTTTTGGCTTCCATTTGGCGTCCATGGTTTTTCTTCACTTTCAGGAAACCGTCTCCGCTTGTGACAGTGCCCAGACGCTCAGATCACACATCCATCCTCTTGGCAAGCAGCTGTTGGAGCCACCAAACTCAGCCATAGTGTCTGACATTCCAGATTCCACTTTTGCCATGGAAACGTCTGTGAGGTCGGATGCAGATCTGGCTGGAACCTGGAGCCTTCACACGCTCCTAAACCCCCTTTGCTTCTGTAATGCTAATACTGTCCTCTAAATTGACTTTCAGGGCTTATGTATCAGGACCCACAGTTTGACAAAACACTTCCCAAGATAATCTCTCACATGATGTCTCAGGAAACACGTAAAAAACATTCATAACAACCATTTTTCATAATAGGAAGCAATGTGGGGTCAGTAGGTGTCTGCTGTCTGGAGAAGGGGTAGCTAAATAGTCACAAGTGATGAGTACAGGGAAGAACTCACGAGCTGTGCATAAATGTAACATAGGTAAATATTGAAAATATGAGCAAGTATAAGCGATTTTTAAAAGAACAAACAATATACTCATAGACTAAAAAATAATAAAAGTGAAGTGTTTAGGGATATATGCACAAGTCAGTTATTTTTAAGACATCAAAGAAAATGTAAAATTAAATCCCAGGACATTGGCTTATCCTCTCGGGAGACAAGGCTAGATAAGAAGATAGTTTCAATAACGTTTTTAAATATTTAACATTCATATGTGTATGCATATAATGTGCTTAGACCAAATCCAGCCCCCCAAGTTTCATCAGTATTTATCTTGTTCTACTCTCTAAATTGAATACTAACTCCACCAATGTATATCATTATTCCTCAGAATCTACAGTCATATTATCCTTATTTAGTATTCTTCTACAGTCTAACCCACCCTCCCCCATCCTTCCCCAGCCCCCTTGTCCCTGCGTGAAAGAACCTGAGACCTGATTCAAACCAAGACTGTCACTTACATGCCAAAATCAGCCAGTCTAAAGGAGAATGACTGGCCATATCTACCAGGGTGGTGAATCTGACGGCAGCCTCAAAAGGGGCA